>NW_024081378.1:737820-799569 GCF_003009895.1 Hyaena hyaena | reverse complement strand
CCCTCAAGGTCCATCCATGTTGCTACACATGGCCAGATTTCATTGTTTCTCATTGCCATGTAGTATTCCATGGTATAGATAAACCACATCTTCTTGATCCATTCATCTGTTGATGGACACTTAGGCTCTTTCCATGTTTTAGCTATTGTGGAGAGTGCTGCTATGAACATTGGGGTACATGTGCTCCTATGCCTCAGCATTTCTGTATCCCTTGGGTAAATTCTCATTTTCATTTGTTCCATATATTTTTTAAAATTTCTTCTCTAATTGCCTGATTGGCCCATTCGTTCTTTAGTAGGGTTTTCTTTGCCTCCATGTTTTTGGGGGTTTTCCAGACTTCTTCCTGTGATTCATTTCAAATTTCATAGCATTGTGATCTGAAAGTGTGCATCGTATGGTCTCAATTCTTTTATATTTATTGAGGGCTGCTTTATGTCCCAGTATGTGATCTATCTTGGAGAATGTGCCATGCTCACTTGAGAAGAATGTGAATTCCATAGCCTCAGGATGTAGAGGTCTAAATAAATTGTCAAATACATCTTGTCCAATGTGTCATTTAAGTCCATTGTGTATTTATTGATTTTCTGTCTAGTTGATCTGTCCATTGCTGTAAGTAGAGTGTTAAAGTCCCCTCCTATTAGCACGTTCTTATCAATAAGACTGTTTCTGTTTGTGATTGTTTTATGTATTTAGGTGCACCCATAATTGATACGTAGACATTTATAATTGTTAGCTCTTCCTGATGGATAGACCCTGTAATTATTATATAATGCCCTTCTTCATCCCTTATTACTCTCGTTACTTTAAAGTCCAGTTTGTCTGATATAAATATAGCTACTCCAGCTTTTTTTGACTTCCTGTAGCATAGTAGATATTTCTCCATCTCCTTACTTTCAATCTGAGGGTGTCCTCCTGTCGAAAATGAGTGTCTTGTAGACAGAAAATAGATGGAATTTGTTTTTTTATCCATTCTGCTACCCTGTGTCTTTTGATTAGGGCATTTAGTCCATTTACATTCAGTGTTATTATTGTAATATATGGGTTTAGAGTCATTGTGTCGTTTGTGGGATTCATGCTTGTGGTGAGTCTCTAGCATCTTGCGTTCCTTGCAACATTTCCTCAGAGAGTCCCCCTCTGGATTTCTTGTAGAACTGGTTTAGTGGTGACAAATTCTTTCATTTTTTTGTTTATTTGGAAAGAATTTTTTCTCTTCTTCTATTTTGAATGACAGGCTTGCTGGATAGAGGATTCTTGGCTACATATTTTTTCTGTTCATCGCATTGAAGATCTCCTGCCATTCCTTTCTGGCCTGACAGGTTTCAGTAGATAGGTCTGTCACCACTGATAGGTTTCCCTTTTTGTGTTAAGGCCCTTTTCTCCCTAGCTGCTTTCAAAATTCTCTCTTTGTCCTTATATTTTGCAAGTTTCACTGTGATATGTCATGTAGAAGATTGATTCAAGTTACATCTGAGGGGAGTTCTCTCTGCCTCTTGAATTTCAACGTCTACTTCCCTCCCCAGGATGGGAAAGTTCTCTGCTATAATTTGTTCCAGGACCCCTTCAGCACCTTTCCCTCTCTCTTCTTCTTCTGGGATTCCTATGATATGGATATTGTTGCGTTTGACTGTTTTGCTGAGCTCTCGAACTCTTCTTTCTTGCTCCTAGATCAGTTTTTTTTTCTCAGTATCTTCCTTTTCTATAATGGTGTCTTCTAAATCACTTATCGTCCTTTCTCCCTCTTCAATCCGTGCATCAGACGCCTCCAGTTTATTATGCATCTCATTTATCACATTTTTTAATTCATCATCACTGTTTTTAAGCTCCATGGTGTTTGTAGCCATAGTTTCTTTGATGTCATCCATACTTTTTTCAAGCCCAGCGATTAATTTTATGATTATTGTTCTAAATTATTGTTCAGTTATGTTGCTTATATCTGTTTTGAGCGGTTCTTTAGCTGTCAATTCTTCCTGGAATTTCTTTGGAGGAGAGCTCTTTCGTTTCGTCACTTTGGTTAGCTTTCTATGTCTTGTTAGTTTTAAAAGCTTGTTATGGTCTCTGCACTTGTGAGCGCTGCTGCACCAAAGAGGGCTCTTTGAATGTCCAGGGCTTATCCGTTCAGACGGGGTTCTTTGAATGGTATCTCTTGTTCTCTCTTGTTGAGACCTTAATTATTTTATTTTTCTACTCGTAGTGATATTTGGTACTCTCCACCATGTGTACTTTGGCTTGTTTCTTGAGGTAGCTGCTAGAAGGTTTTCTCAGGGGACTCTCTTTCCTTTTCCTCCCAAACTCCTGGATTCTGTAAGGGTTCCTATGGCTTCAGGCCTTCTCCGTGTGAGATATAGGGGCGAGTGCAATGTATGGAGTTCCCTACTTCTCCGCCTTCTTGCCCCCTCCAGCTGTCTTTTTCTTTTTAAGATTATTGTGCTCCTTAAGGTCCCTTGAGTTTTCATATGGACTTTAAGTGGGTTGGTTTTTTTTTTTTTTTTTTTTTTTTTTTTTTTTTTTTTTTTTNTTGTTTTTTTTTTTTTTTTTTTTTTTTTTTTTTTTTTTTTGCCAAAAATGTCATTGTATTTTGGGTAGTATTGATATATAAAAATATTAAGTCTTCCAGTCCATGAGCACAGGATATCTTTCCATTTACTTGTGTCTTCTTTAAAATTTACCACCAATGTTGTGTAGTTTGCAGCATACAAGTCCTTTGCTTCTTGGTTGACTTTATTCCTAAGTATTTTATTCTTTTTGATGATATTATAACTGGAACTGTTTTCATAATTTCTTTTTCAGGTTGTTCATTATTGTTTCAAAATCCAACAGATTTTTGTTTATTTTTATATCCTGCAACTTTGATGAAAATATGTGAGTGTGTGTGTATGTGTGTAGAGTGTAAAGAATTTTTAACTTATAATGTTTCTTTATAGACATAATTTCTCTTCTTCCCTTACATTTTAGATGCCTTTTATTTCTTTGTCTATAAGATATGGACTTTTCATTTATGGCCTTTATGTTGAGGTAATGTCTCTCTGCTCCTAGTTTGCTGAATATTTTTAAACATTTTTTAAATGTTTTTATTTAATTCTGGAGAGAGAGAGACAGTGTGAGCAGGGGAGGGTCAGAGAGAGAGAGAGAGAGAGAGAGATACAGAATCTGAAGCAGACTCTAGGGTCTGAGCTAGCTGTCAGTACAGAGCCTGATGCGGGACTCAAACCCACGAACCGTGAGACTGTGACCTGAGCTGAAGTCGAACACTTAACTGACTGAACCACTCAGGCGCCCCTGAATTTTTTTTTTAATCATGAGAGGTTATTAAATTTTGTTAAATGCTTTTTCTGAATCAATTGAGTTTATCGTGTTTTTTCTTAATTTGTTAATGTTATATATATTATATTGATTTTCATATGTTATACTCCCTTGCAGTCTGTGGGTAAATCCCATTTGGTCATGGTGTATAATCCTTTTAATTTGCTGTTGATTTCTGTTTGCTAGCTTTTTGTTGAGAAATTTTTCACCAGACTTGATCAGAGATATCAGTCTGTACTTTTCATGTAGTGTCTTTATATAGCCTTAGTATTAGAGTAATGATACTGGCCTCACAGAATGAGCTTTGAAATATTTCCTCCTCTTCACTTTCTTGAAAGAGTTTGGGGAGGATTGTTAATTATTTAAATGTTTGTAAGAAATCACCAGTGAAACCATCTTGTCCTGGGCTTTTCTCTGCTAAGAGAAATACACATTCAATCTCCTTTGTAGTTACTTGTCTGGTAAGATTTTTAAAATCCAATTTATTCGTGTATAATTGTTATTGTTAGACTATTATAATCCCTTTATTTCTGTGACATCAGTTGTAATGTCTCCTCTTTCATTTATAAATTTAGTTGAGTCTTCTTTCGTTTACTCTTCATGTAGTTTTATGTAGTTTGTGAAATTTGTTTATTTTGAAGAATCAACTCCTGGTTTTGTTTATTTTATTTTTTGTTTTTCTATTCTCTATTATTTTTATTTTTACTGCAGTGATTACTATGTCCTTCCATCTGCTAACTTTAGGCTTAGTTTTTCATTTTTAAAATTTTATTTACTTATTTACCTATTTATTTAATTATTTTAATTAAGTTATTTAAATTCATGTTAGTTAACATACAATGTAGTATTGGTTTCAGGCCTAGAACCTAGTGATTTATCACTTACATATAACAGTCCTCATTTCAACAAGTGCCCTCCTTAATGCCTCTGATCTCTTTAGCCCATCCCCCAACCCACTTCCTGTCCAGCAACCCTTAGTTTGTTCTCTGTATTTAAGAGTCTCACAGGGTTTGCCTCCCTCTCTGTTTTTATCTTATTCCCCCCCATGTTCATCTGTTTTGTTTCTTAAATTACACATATGAGCGAAATCATATGATATTTGTCTTTCTCTGCCCGACTTATTTTGAGTAGCATAATACACTCTTGTTCCATTCTTTGTCTTTAATATATAAATACACTCTAGATTTATTTATATATATATAAAATCTTTATCCATTCATCAGTTGGTGGACATTTGGGGCCTTTCCTTAACTTAGCTATTGTTGATTGTGCTGATATAAAATTGGGGTGCATGTACCCCTAAGAATCAGCATTTTGTATCCTTTGTATAAATACCTAGTGATGCAATTCCTGGGTCAGAGGGTAGTTCTGTTATTAATTTTTTGAGGAACCTCCATTCTATTTTCCAGAGTGCCTGCACCAGTTTGCATTCCAATCAATGGTGCAAAATGGTTCCCCTTTCTCTGCATCCTCGCCAATATCTGTTGTTTCCTCAGTGGTTAATTTTATTTATTCTGACAAGTGTGAGGTGGAATCTCATTGTGGTTTTGATTTGTATTTCTCTGATGATGAGTGATGTTAAGCATATTTTCATGTGTCTTTTAGCCACCTTGATGGCTTCCTTGAAAAAGTGTTTATTCATGTCTTCTGCCCATTTCTTCACTGGATTATTTGTTTTTTTGGTTTGAGTTTGGTAAGTTCTTTATAGATTTTGGATACTAACCTCTTATCTGATATCTTCTCCCATTCTGGTATTTGCTTATTAGTTTTGTTGATTGTTTCCTCACTGTGCAGAGCTTTTTATCTCGATGAGATCCCAATGATTCGTTTTTGCTTTTGTTTCCCTTGCCTCCAGAGACATTTCTAGTAAGAACTTGCTGCAGCTGAGATCAAAGAGTTTGCTGCCTATTTTCTCCTGTAGGATTTTGATGGTTTCTTGTCTCACATTTAGGTCTTTCATCCATTACAGGTTTGTAATACAGCTTGATGTCGAGAATTGTGATGCCTCCAGCCTTGGTTTTCATTTTCAGCATTGCTTTGGCTATTCAGAGTCTTTTCTGGTTCCATACAAATTTTAGGATTTATTGTTCCAGCTCTAAAGAAAACTTGTGTTAGTTTGACAGGAATTGCATTCAATATGTAGATTTTATTTGGGTAGTATCAACATTTTCACAATATTTCTTCTTCCAATCCATGAGCATGGAATGTTTTCTCATTTCTTTGTGTCTTCAATTTCTTTCACCACTTTCTATAATTTCAGTGTATAGATCTTTACCTCCTTGGTTAGATTTATTCCTAGGTATCTTATGGTTTTTGGTGCAGTTGTAAATGAGATTGAGTCCTTGATTTCTTTTTCTGCTGCTTCCTTAATGGTGTACAGAAATGCAACCAATATCTTTATGTTTATATTATATCCTGAAACTTTGCCTAAATCATGTGTCAGTTCTAGTAGTTTTGGGTAGAGTCTTTCAGGTTTTCTATATAGAGTATCATGCCATCTGTGAAGAGTGAAAATTTGACTTCTTCGTTGCCAACTTGGATGCCTTTTATTTCTTTCTGTCATCTGATTACTAAAACTAGGACTTTCAGTACTATGTTGAGCAACAATGTTGAAACTGGACATCCTTGTCATGTCCCGACCTTAGGGGGAAAGCTCTCAGTTTTTCTCCATTGAGGATAATGTTAGTTGTTAGGTCTTTCATATATTCCCTTTATAATGTTGAGGTATATTCCTTTTATCCCTACTTTCTTGAGGGTTTTTGTCAAGAAACCTATCAAGAAAAGATGCTGTATTTTGTCAAATGCTTTTTCTGCATCTATTGACAGGATCATATGGTTCTTATCCTTTCTTTTATGATTGTGGTATATCACACTGATTGATTTGTGAATATTGGTCCAGCCCTGCAGCCGAGGAATGAATTCCACTTGATTGGTGAATAATTCTTTAAAGTACTGTTGAATCGATTTGCTAGTATCTTGTTGAGAATTTTTGCATTCAGGCTTATCAGGGATATTGGCCTATAATTTCTCTTTTATAGTGAGGTCTTTGTCTGGTTTTGGAATCAATATAATGTTGACTTCATAGAATAAGTTTGGAAGCTTTCCTTCCATTTATTTTATTTTTTTTAAGTTTATTTATTTATTTTGAGAGAGAGGAAGAACATGTGAGTGAGAATGGAGGAGGGGCAGAAAGCTAAGGAGAGAGAAAATCCCAAACATGCTCCGCAATGTCAGTGCAGAGCCCAGTTGGATCCCACAAATCATGAGATCATGATCTGAGCTGAAATCAAGAGTCAGACGCTTAACTGACTGAACCACCCCAGTGCCTCTCCTTCCATTTCCATTTTTTGAAACAGTTTAAGAAGATTAGGTATTAACTCTTTTTTAAATGTCTGGTAGAATTTTCCTGGGAAGCCATCTGGCCGAAGACTCTTTCTTGTTGGGAGATTTTTGATGATTGATTCAATTTCTTTGCTAGTTATGGGTCTGTTCAAATTTTCTGTGAGTTTCTAGGAATTTGTCCATTTCTTCCAGAATCTCCAGTTTGTTGGCATATAATTTTTCATAGTATTCTCTTTTAAGTGTTTGTACTTTTGTGGTGTTGGTTGTGATCTCTTCTCCTTCATTCATGATTTTATCTGTTTGGGTCCTCTCTCTTTTCTCTCTGATGTCTGAATGGGGGCTTATAAATCTTGCTTATTCTCTCAAAGGACCAGCATTTAGTTTTATTGGTTTATTCTACTGGGTTTGTTTGTTTGTTTTTATATCATTTATTTCTGCTCTAATCTTTATTATTTGCCTTCTTCTTAGTTTAAGCTTTATTTGCTGCTCCTTTTCTAACTCCTTTAGGTGTAGGGTTAGGTTGTGTATTTGGGGCTTTTCTTGCTTCTTGGGACAGGGCTTAATTGCAATGTGCTTTCCTCCTAGGACTCCTTTGCTGCATCCCAAAGGGTTTGGACTGTCATGTGTGCATTTTCATTTGCTTCCATGTATATTTTTTTTTATCTCTTCCTTAATTTCCTGTTTAACCCATTCATTCTTTTGTACGATGTTCTTTAACATCCATGTATTTGAAGGCTTTCCAAATTTTTCTTGTGATAGAGTTCAAATTTCACAGCGTTGTGATCTGAAAATATGCATGGTGTGATCTCAGTCTTTTTGTACCTGTTGAGGGCTGATTTATGACCCAGTATGTGATCTACTCTGGAGAATATTCCATGTGCCATGAAAAGAATGTAGTTTCTGCTGCTTTAGGATGAAATGTTCTGAATATATCTGTTAAGTCATCTGGTCCAGTGTGTCATTCAAAGCCATTGTTTCCTTCTTGATGGTATGCTTAGATGATCTGTCTATTGTTGTAAGTGGGGTATTAATATTCCCTACCTTAATGGTATTATTATCAATGAGTTTCTTTATGTTTGTTATTAATTGATTTATACATTTGGGTGCCCCTAAGCTTGAAGCATGAATATTTACATAAATATTAACAATATCTAAATTGTTAGATCTTGATGGAAAGACCCCTTAATTATGAAATAATGCCCTTCTTCATCTCTTATTATGGCCTTTGTTTTAAAATCAAGTTTTTCTGATATAAGTGTGGCTACTCTTGCTTTCTTTTGACATCTATTAACATGATAGATGGTTCTCCATCCCTCACTTTCAATCTACAGTTATTTTTAAGGCTAAAATTATTCTCTTGTGGACACCATATAGATGTATCTTGTTTTTTTCATCCATTATTATACCCCACGTATTTTTATTGGAGCATTTAGTCCATTTACATTCAGAGTGATTATTGAATGGTATGAATTTAGTGCCATTGCGTTACTTGTAGAATTAGTGTTTCTGGTGATGTTTTCTGTTCCTTTGTAGTCTTTGTTGTTTTGGTCTTCTTCTCCCCATTCTGAGAATCCCCTTAAAAATTTCTTCCAGGGGTGGTTTAGTGATCATGAGCTCCTTTAGTTTTTGTTTGTCTGGGAAACTCAATATCTACTTTTCTGAATGACAACCTTGATGGATTAAGACTTCTTGGCTGCATATTTTTCCCATCAGCATCTTGAATATATCCTGCCACTTCTTTCTGGCCTGCCAAATTTCAGGTCTACTGCTAACCTTAAATGTATACCCTTGTAGGTTAAGGACCTTTTGTCCCTAGCTGCTTTCAGAATTCTCTCCTTATCTTTGTAATTTGCAATTTTCACTATGATATGTCATCATGTTTACCTGTTTGTGTTGATTTTGAGGGGATTTCTCTGTTCCTCTTGAACTTTGATGCTTGTTTTCTTCTCCAGATTAGGGAAGTTCCCAGCTATAGTTTGTTCAAATGAACCATTTGCCCCTTTTTCTTGCTCTTCTTCTGGGACTCCTATGATAAGGATGTTGTTTCATTTTATGGAATCACTAATTTCTCTAAGTCCCCCCCATGATATGATATAATAATTTCCTTTCCCTCCTTTTTTCAGCTTCATTATTTTCTATGATTTTATCTTTTGTATCACCTATTCTCTCCTCTGCTCGTTGTGACTGTATCCAGTTGATTTTACATCTCAGTTCTAGATTTTTTAAAATTTCACCTTGACTAGTTTAGGTCTTTCATCTCTGTAGCAGAGGTTTCTCTGGTGTCTTCCATGCTTTTTTCAAGCCCAGGTTTTAGTCTTACGGCTGTTGTTCTAAATTCTTGTTCAGATAATATTGTTTATATATGTTTTGATCAAGTCCCTATGATTTCTTCTTGATGTTTCTTTTGAGAATTCCTCCATCTTGTCATTTTGGCTAAGTTTCTGTCTTTGCATGTTTTGAAAGTTTATTATGTTTCCTGCACTTGATTAATGCTATATTAAAAAGGAGTCTTACATTGTTCAGGGCCTGGCACTTCAGAAAATGTTTTTGGTATATGCTGTGTGCAATCAGCTGTTATGTTTTGGCTGCTGTTTCTCACTGGTCGGTCCTCTGCAGAGATCCTCCTTGGCTGAAATGAAGAGTGTTGTACCTTTAAATAGGTGTGCTTTGATTTGTTTGTTGAAGTAAGCCTGGATTAAAAGGGGGTGGGGGGAACAGATCCTATGAAGAGAGTAAAGGAAAGGGAACAACAAGAACAACCCCAGAGAAACAAAAAACTATAAGGTTGATTCCAAAGGGGAAGAAAATTAAAAAGAGAAAGAAGAAAAGGAAAATGAAAAGAAAAAAAAAGAGAGAAAAGAATAAAACATCTTGATCGAAAGAAAGGATAAAAAATGAATAAAATAAACAACAGACTATGAGACTGATTCCAAAAGAAACACAGAAAGAAAAGAAAATTAAAAGTAATCCTGGTCCTATTTCCACCAGAACTGTAAGTGACTCTTTAAAGCACTCGATTTCAGTACACTTAGTGCATGCCAGGTGCTGTCTGTGCTGGTCTTCTGGAGGACAGGCCTGCTGCCCTGGCTCAGAATCAGTCTTGCTCTGTAAATAAATAGTTCCCAGGTAGGGAGATGTGGTAGTGGGGAGGTTCAGTGCAAGCACCTCCACTGGTGGCTGCTGTGCTGCTCACTGAAGTCCATGATGTTGGTGTTGGGGGGAAAATAGCACTATCCCAGTCTCTTGTCATGCTCCTGGCTAGTCAAGCACCCCTCACAGAATAGTAAGGCCAGTTAGCTCACTCTGTGCCACAACTCTCCTGTGTTTTTTCTTTGGTGCATGGCTGGGATTAAAAATAAGATGTCTCATCTTGAATGCTGAGAAAAACCTGAGGACTGATGGATGTGGGGGGGTGAGGGGGGAGATGGGCACAGAGGGGGGCACTGGTGGGGATGATCACTGGGTGTTATATGGAAACCAACTTGACAATAAACTATTTGTAAACAAATAAATAAAAAATAAAAATAAATAAAAATAAGATGTCTTAAATGACTGGGCACTGTGGATCTGCACCCCACCTCTAGCTTAGTCTCTCCACAAAGCTCCTGAAGTCCTTTGTTCATGAAAAACAGTACAATTCCTGTACAGTGTGCAGAATCTACCTGCTAGCAGCAGCATAGGTTATATTCCCTCTGGGTGCACCTCTGTCTTCTGCTGATTAACGGCCTTTTGCTGATGTCTTCAGGGTCTTTTGCCCTTGGGGAAGCAATATACCCTCTTCCAAAAGTAGTCCAGGAAGGGCAATGTTCTTTCTGAGTATGCCCCAGAGATCCCCACACCATGGGATGTCCTCTGGGTCCAGCTCCTCCCCCCTTAGGAGCATGTGCCACAGCTGTGCTCCAGAGAAAGTTGCATACTTCCAAAACCTCAGAGTTTGAGCTCCAAATTCTGTTTGAGAAAAAAGTTCTACACTCAGAACTTCTCAGTCCCCAATGTGTGGTCCAGAGAGATTTTCCTCTTGTGTCAACTATGCTGTACTTTCTCAACCTTTCTCTTTTTCTCTCCCTCCTGTCTCTCCATGGAAAGGGCTCCTTACCCTCTGCCACACCACTGTTTTTCTCTCCCTCAGTTCACTTCCACACACCTCACACCTGCCACTCCTCCCTAGTTTTTTTTTTTTAACTAGTCCCTTGAGATGCAAAATTACATTGTTCATTTAAGATCTTTTTTCTTTAAATATAAGTGTTTGCCAATATAAAGTCCTTCCTCAGTACTACTTTCACTGCATCACATATGTTTTGATATGTTGTATTTTTACTTTCATTTGTTTCCAGATATTTTAAAATTCCCTATGATTTCTTCCTTGACCCATTGATTAAAAGTGAATTGTTTAATTTCCACATATGTGTGTATTCTCATCTTTTCCTTCTCATAGTGAATCCTAGTTTCATTTCATTGTAGTCAGAGAAGATAATTTGTATGTATGATTTCAATCTGCTTAAAATTAAGGCTTGTTTTATAGCCTACCATGTAGTCTGTCTTGAAGAATATTCCATGACATTTGAGAGTAATGTGTATTCTGCTGTTGTTGTATGGAGGGTTTTGTATATAATTGTTAGTTGCATTTGGTCTATCGTTTTTTCAGAATTTATGGTTCCTTACTGATCTTCAGCCTGGCGGGGTGCTGAATCTTCTACTGATGTGTGGCTATTCTTTTCCTTCAGTTCTGCCAATATTTGCTTTATATACTTGGGAGTTCTAATAATTAGGTGCATATATTTTTTTATATTTTCCTGGTGAATTGGCCCTTTGGTCATTATGTAATGATGTTATTTGTTTCTTGTGACATGTTTGGTATTAAAGTTTCTTTTGTCTGATATTAGTATGGCCCCTCTGCTCTTTTAAGCTGCCTATTTACATGGAATAAGTGTCTTCATCCTTCACTTTTAGCAGATGTGTGTCCTTAGATCTAGTGTGAGTCTCTTATAGACAGCAAGTTGGATCTTGTTTTTTTAACCATTGAGCCACCCTGCGTTGGTGTCTTTTAACTGAGATATTTAATCCATTTACTTTTAAAGTAATTGTCAGTATGGAGGGACTTACATTGCCATTTTAGTGTTTTCTGTATGTCTTAAACCTCTTTGTCCCTCTTTTCCTCCTGCTGCATTATTTTATTTTCAGTTATTTAGTTTTTGTAGTGACATATTTTGATTCCCTTCTCACTTTCTTTTGTTTATATTCTATAAGATATTTTCTTTGCGGGTACTATTATATTAAACATCTTAAAGTTATAATCTATGTTAAATTGATAACAGCTTAAATTGCATATAAAAACTCTACTTCTTTACATTTTCGTGCCCCTTGAAAACTTTATGCTTTTGATGACATAAATTACTTATTTTTATATTGTGTATTCATTAACATAGATTTATAGTGTATTTTTATTTTTTAATTATCTATCATATTTAAAATTGTTTTATGTGCCTACATTACAGTACCACAGGATTTTATATTATATATATATAAATATATACATGTATATATTTCTGTACGGTTTTGTGTTGCTGTTTATTATCTTTTTGCTTTAGCTTGAAGGACTGCCTTCAGCATTTCTTGTAGGGCAGGTCTAGTGGTGACAAACTTCCTCAGCTTTTGTTTACCTGGAATTCTTAATTTCTCCTTCATTTTTGAAAGACATAGTATTCTTGATTGATAGTTTTATCTTTCAATAAAGCTCTTTGAATATATCATCTTTTACCACCTAACCATCAAAGTTTCTGCTGATAAGTCCAATGATGATCTAATAGGAGCTTCCTTATATGTGATGAGTTAGTTTTCTCTTTCTGTTTACAGGATTCTCTCTCTGTGATTTTTGAGTTTGGTAATGTGTATTTGTGTCGATCTCTTAAGGTTATCCTACGTGGAGTTCCTTAAGTTCTTGAATTTGTATGTCCATGTATCTCCTCCAAATTGGGACACTTTTGGCCATAATTTCTTCAAATAGACTTTGCACTTTTCTTTGTTTCTTCTTGTTCTGGAACTTCCATATGCATATGTTGTTCTGCTTGATGATATCTCATAAAGTCCTTAATCTATCTTCATTTTTCTTCATTCTTTTTTTTTTTTTACTTTTTGTCTTCCAGCTTGGTAATTTTATATGTCCTATATTTGAGAATACTGATATTTTCTTCTGCTTGGTCAGGTATGCTGCTGTATTTTTCAAGCAGAATTTCTCAATTCAGTTACTATCCTTTTTATCACCAGAATTTCTGTTTAATTTTTCTTCATAATTTCTATATCTTTTTGATATTCTTATTTTGCTCATGTATCATTTTCTTGACTTCATTTAGTTGTCTGTCTATGTTCTCTTTCCATTCATTGAGCATCCTTATGATTTTTTTTAATTCTTTGTTTGATTATTAATATAATCTTGTTTGATTTCCTGGAGATGTAATATTTTTCTTTGAATGTGGTTTCTCTTATCTTAAAAAATTTTTAATGTTTATTTTTTAGAGACAGAGGGAGAGAGACAAAGCACAAGTGGGGGAGGAACAGAGAGAGAGAGAGAATCTGAAGCAAGCTTCAGGCTCTGAGCTGTCAGCACAGAGACTGATGTGGGGCTTGAACTCATGAACCATAAGATCATGACCTGAGCCGAAGTAGACCCTTAACCGACTGAGCCACCCTGGCACCCCATGTTTCTTTTGTTATCTTATGTGTGATTTAGTCATTTGAAAAATCAACCACTTCTCTCAGTCTTTGTGGTCTGGTTTCATACAGGGAAGACTTTCATCAGTCTTCCTGCCTAGAGATTCTGGCAACTTCTCAAGCCTTGTCTGCGGATACATGCTCCCTGAGCTTTTCCTTGTAATATAATTGAAGAGGTTTGCCAGTACTACCCAGTAGCCACCCACCCCCCACCCCCAGTATCTTACTGTGGTACTGAAGCCTCTCCAGTGCTGTAGCAAGCTAAGATACTGGAGTTCTACCTTAATGTCTTTTTGTGATACTACAAATTTTCCTGATGGACCCAATCATATTGATGGCTCTTGTTCTCAGTAGTCCCCAACCTGCTGTCCACTTCTTGTCAGTACTTAAATTCAGGCAAGACATAAAACAGGCCCTGGAGCAGTTTCCCCAAAAGTAAAAGTGTTGAATGTATGTTCCACCCTTCTTTTTCCCTCCCCAGTAAGAAATTGGGAGCTTGGAGCTTTGTCTTATTTTCTCTCAATGTTAGGGGGAGAGTCTCTGGTATTGTGTGCCACTAATTTTCCAACTGGACTTCCATGTCGCTGGCTTCAAGCTCACCTGGGGTGCAGGGACCTCTTAACTGGCTTCTGGATTTCTCACAAAGGGAATTGTTAAGTTGGGTTCTTTGTGGGGTTAGGATGATCTGGGGCTACCTATTTGGCAATCTTGCTGTTATCACCCTGTTATGCATTTTAGTGTACAATAAGATCTGTCACATACCATGTCTTCCCTACCATTCTCAGTATTCTGATTGTTTAAAGATGTAATGCATTGATTTTTCATATCTGTTATAGGCTAAAAATTCTGTTGATGAATATAGTTTGATATTCCAGTCAGGTGATAGAAAGGACAAGGTGCTATCATGAAGAAAGTTTTTAAAATGTAACTTTCCTGTTATAGCCAATAGAGTTCCTGCTTGGAAGGAAAACACACTTCAAACACTCAGTTACAGATGTAGAAAATGAGCCCCAGAAAATTTAAATTATTTTTACAAGTTCATGTGGCTACTTGTGAGTCAAATTTGTAAGATTGTTAAACTGTGTAGATGACTTCCTAAATTTCTTTATTTTTAATTTTAGTTTTGAGAGAGAGCTCGTATGAGAGAGAGCAGAGAGAAAAGGGGGCAGAGAATTCCAGGCAAGCTCCATGCTGTCAGTGCAGGGCCTGACACAGGGCTCAATCTCACAAACCTGTAAGATCATGACCTGAGCCAAGATCAGGGGTCAGCTGCTTAACCGACTGAGCCACCCAGTCACTCCCCTAAATTTCTTTATATTCTTACCACTAGCTGTTTTAAGACATGAAAAGTTAGATACCAGTTTTGAGCACCTACTCATTGTTGCTCTGAAGTTGTGGTTCTGAATGTTAACACCAGTATTCTTCATTCTTTTGAGAATATGAATTCCCTATCTATTTTAGTAATATATTTTTATGAGTATATACAAAAGCTGAATCTCACTGTTTGCCTTATCAGGTGTGACCCATGTCTGAGGTGATAACATTTGTGTCTTGATCTTTTAACTCTTATTGGCCCACTTGAGATCATATACTTAAAGAATTATTAAGAAAAAGTACGCCTTTGGGATTGGCATCCAAAATTCTGGGATTAGTGGAGTTGGGATTAGCTGTAAACCTTATAATGGAAAGTCAGAACCAAGTTAACTGGCCAAGTAGGAACCCTGACAGAGCTGAAATGGGACCCATAATAGTACTCTCAATGCTCCAATGCTAACCTATGTCAAACATTTTTGAAGAGTCTTGACAACACTGTAATATTAATTTTGCCCATTCTATGCACCTGCTCCCCAAGTCCCTTTACCCATCCCCCATAACCTAGTATTCTCCCAGCCAGAGAAAAGCATTTGAAAGCACATTTCTACTGAGCTGGTATAGATGGATGTAGTGTATGCCTCAGAGGCAGTATTGCATTTTAAGAAGAGTCTGGAAAAGTTATTTGTGATGATGATCATGATGATGATTATGAGCTTCCACTGAAGTCATTGTTCACCAGAATTTCTTTAATCCTCTGGGAAGTTGAGGGTGGAACACTGAGATTTTGCTCCAGTGAGGCTACAGGATCCTGCACAGGATTCAGTCACCTCCTCAGTCATGTTTTAGCTGCCTATCTTTCAAATGAAAATGAGAATATCACATACTGATTAAATGCAAATGTTTATTACAATGCCATTTAATACATGTTAATGCTTTTGTCTGTGGGCATCAGCAAGAAGAGAGGCAGTAATTAAAGGGAAGTCTGTGATGGTAGTGGGGGGGGGGGAGGGCGTCAATCTACCTAGTGCATCGTTTTGCCCGGTGGAACTCTTGGTTCAGGTAAAGGAAGGGGGCAATAAATTGGAAGGGCTGACAGCAGATGAGTCCCCATTTTTTCCCCCAAAGTCAGCGAAGACTGTAAGGGATGTTCTCAGCTACTGGAAGAACTCTTCTATCTAACCTTCATAAGCATGAGTTGGTATTACGTTTTCTCTTTTGTAAAAATTTATTTGCTGATATTTAAATATTTCTGTCAGTATACTTAAGCTTTTCATGAAAAAGTAGAATTTAAGTGACTAAGGTGACTTTTAGACATAAATATTAGTTGAAAGGCAACAAATGCAAGATTTTGGCACTCTCTTCTGTGTCTAACTCCAAGGACCCCACGAACAATAGCAAACATTTACTGAGCTCCTACTTCTACTTCACAACAGTCTAACCATCCCTACCATGAATTAGGTTCTATGATCAGTTCATCTTGGCACATAATGAGACTGAGGCAAAGAGATGTTAAGATACTTTTCAAGATTAAAGAACTGATAAATGGCATAGCCACAGCCACTTTATACAGCATGCTCTACTGGCTGTGTTGCTTTACGTAGCACATTTGCTCAGTGTCCTTTGGGGTCTCCATTCCTCCTCCCTCTAGCTTCCAGTCTGGGGTTAGCTCATGAAAGATTGCCTTCTGTGGAGAGCTATAATCACCTGGAGCCTTCCCCCACTCTGTAGTTTCTGTCCCTGTCAACACTTATTGGCCCTATATCCCATCTGTTTTAATCTGTGTTTCTGTCATTGCCTATTTCTTGCCTGTTTATGAATGAATATAAATGGTTTCATTTGTTCCCCAATGCCACTCTCAGCTTTTTCCTCTACCAGGGAGTTAATATAATTTCTGTTATACCAGATGCCTATTTCCAGGATATCCTGGTCTTGGACAATCTTTTATCAGCTCTTGACTACTTGATCTTGACTCTTGACTAATTGCATCAACCTGTGGTTGTCATTAGGTTCATAATTTAAAAATTATTCTTCCTGTTTCAGTTTTCAATCTGATATGAACATTTAACATGTAAAATCCATTTAAAATAATAACTTAAAACCACAGTTTTCAGGTACCCAAGTTTATCCAGTATCCCATGAGTACCTACTGTGTGCCATGAACTATGGCAGATGCTGTGGGGAAGGGTGAAGCTGAGTCATCTGTAAACCCTTCTCTCCAAGTGCCAGTCCCCAGTAAGAATGTTAAGGGATGTTCATAACCTAAAAGTAGCAAGTGACCTAACAATATGTAGATTCAGCGAAAGGCTATACATCTTTTCCTCTCAATTACTATATATAAAATAATTTTTCCCAAAAGACCTCAGGCACTTATTCATAATTTGTATGAAACTATCATTTATAAGAGACATTAATCAAATGACTCAAGAAAAACCAAATGATTATTATTATTGGTCCTTAGCCTCATTCCTTCAGGGATGGATTCCCTCTCTTCCACGTTCCCCAGAAGAATTGACAACTGACTCAATGCCCATGAATCCACATTGCACCAAGCATATCTCCTCTATTTTCACTATAATTTTTATACTTTCTTCCATAATTTTTCTAAAGTAAAACATGCTATCATAATTCTATGGTTTTATAGAGACTGCTGGGGGTTTTGAAGAGCCAGCTCGATACCCTTTCCATTCTCTCTTAGAAAAGTTAAGAGAAGATGTGGAATCAGATCTGCCAGTCTACCCCATACCTTGTTGTAAGAGAAGCTCAGAACTGACCTTATTTTGAGGGATGTGGCATACCTAATTTATTGAATGATATCAGTGCTCACCTTTGGGGGCCCATGGCCAGAAAAGTAACCACCAAATATGGCAAGCAGAAAGATGAAAGATGTTTGTTAAGATTTATATATAACTGGGGAGCAGTAAACTGGTGACAGATTACACAGAAATGCTTTTGTTACCTGTTTTATTCAGGTTTGGCATTTACATTTTTTTGTAACTTCTTTTTTATTTTTGAGAGACAGAGACAGCCCAAGTCGGGGAGGAGCAGAGAGAGAGGGAGACACAGAACCCAAAGTAGGCTCTTGGCTCTGAGCTGTCAGCACAGAGCCCAATGCGGGCTTGAACCCATGAATCACAAGATCATGACCTCAGATGAAGTCAGATGCTTAACTGACTGAGCCACCCAGGCGCCCCAAGGTTTGGCATTTTAAACACCTGCCAGGAAGTACTCATTTATATACATAAATAAGGCCTCTTAACAGATAATTTGTTTGGAATTTTGGAAGTAAAATCTGATATATTTTTCTTTTCACAAGAGGTGCTGATTTTATCTAATAGGAGTCTTGTGCTATATTAGATGTGGTTCTGGATGTCAAGGGTCAGAAAAATGGACTTTCTTGAACTGAAGCATAATTTATTTACTTTTTATCATGACAGAATTCCTTTTGTGTCCACAATAAACAAAGAATATGTTAACTCCAGTCTCTAAGTAGCATTCTGAAGAGCAGAAGTCAGCCATGTGCCTCTAGGTCCATCAGCAGACAGACCCACACTGCCCCTACACTCTTCTTTCCACAAGGCCACTTTGACATGTGCCATTCTTGCCTGTGCATCTAGGTCACTTCTTAAGCTCATAGCTGATAAATCTAGGATGCTTGTTTTAGCATGTGGATGCCCCTGGAAGAGTGGAGAAAAATAAATGAACAAGTATGTTCATTAGTTTTGTGACAGAGGCAAATAGAAGTGCAGTCTATATTATTACCCTTTGGGTCACATAAATCTTTCAAGGTAATAAATGTGACCAAAGCTTATTAAGGCTTACTCAGTCCATCTTTGCCATAATAATTTATGCCGCACAATTTATGAGTTTCTGATTTGTCTCAAACATACTAACTCTGAATTTTTAGGAGATAATAATATCCAAATTGGTAAGGTGGAATTCAGATGAATAACTGAAAAGTGAATCTGTTTTTGGACAAACTGTATAAGACCTAGTAACATCAGCCCTATTTTATAGTCTTTTTCAATAGAATCTGCCCCTTTTCACTCAGAGGATCACCAGCTCCTCACCCCTCTCTCCCCATTTCTGTCTTCTTTACTTCTGTGTAACTGTTCATCCTTCTACCAACTACCCAGAGCTTAATCTTTGTGTGTGTGTGTGTGTGTGGAAAATATGTGTAACATAAAGTTTACTATTTTGACCACCTTTAAGTGTACATTTCAGTGGTCTTGTATATATTCATATTGTTTTGCAACCATCACCACTGTCTCTCTCCAGAACTCTTTTCGTCTTGCAGGACTGAAACTCTGCTCCTATTAAACACTAACTCCCCATTCTTCCTTCCCCAAGCCCTTGGCAACCACCATTTTGCTTTCTGTCTCTGAATTTTATTACTCCAAGTGCCTCATATAAGTTGATTATAAAGTCTCTGTCTTTTTTGACTGGCATATTTTACTTAGTAAAACATCCTCAATGTTCATCTATGTGTCACTGTATTGTATATACATATACACATATATATGCATATTTTAATTTTCTGAATATTATGATGTTTTGATATCTTAAAAATGCTTTTTAATTGAAGAGAAACTGCTCTTTTGGGACTAGCCAATTCTTAGAGCTAGTATAGGGCCTAGCCAGGAGCATACCTTTGATATGCAAGCTAACCAACCCAGAGCCATACTCCCTCTCTCTGGTCCTTACACTGTAGGAAGCACTATTCTTCATCCCAGGGTCACTAGACACCACAGGAAGAATTCAAACTAGACAATACTAGCTGTTTATCCTGCCCTCTGTGTCTTTCCCTTGGAAACCCTATTTATGATCATGGGATAAGTGTCTTCTCCCTCTATCTTGCCCTATCTTCTGCTTTCTGACCACCCTGGTGGCTTTTCCATGTGGTTCTGCAAGGCATATCTCCTGTTTCTAAGACTGTGAGTATAATAAACTTTGTTATTCTGAACCTTTTCTCTTGTGGCCGCACATGACTGACCATCACATAAAAGAATACAGAACAGTCAGAATTTCCTTCCTTTTTAAGGCTGAATAATATTCCATATGAATGTACTACATTTGGTTTATCTATTTATCCTTTCATGGACAGTTGGGTTGCTTTCAACTGTTGGCTTTTGTGAATGATGGTGCTGTGAATATGGGTGTACAAATGTATGTTTGATGTTAATTCTTTTGGGAAGTGAAATTGCTGGGTAATACAATTCTGTGTTTAATTTTTTTGACAAAATGCCATGCTGTTTTCCACAGTGGCTGTGTCATTTTACATTCCCACAATGCATGAGAGTTTCTGTTTCTCCATATCCTTGCCACCACTTGTTATTTTCTGTTTTTTTCTTAAATTTTTAAAATGTTTTATTTTATTTTTTTGAGAGAGAGAGAGAGACAGACAGTGTGAGCAGGGGAGGGTCAGAGAGAGGAGACACAGAATCTGAATCAGGCTCCAGGCTCTGAGCTAGCTGTCAGCACAGAGCCCAATGCAGGGCTCAAACCCATGAGCCATGAGATCATAACCTGAGCCGAAGCTGGATGGTTAACCTACTGAGCCACCAAGGCCCAGTGTTTTTTGTTTTTTTTTTTTAATGGTAACCGTGATAACGGATGTGAAGTGGTATTTCATTGTGGTTTTGATTTGCATTTCTGTAATGACTAATGATGCTGAGCATCTTTTCATGTGCTTAATGATCATTTGCATATCTCTAGAGAAATGTCAAAGTCTTTTGACCATTTTTAAATCAGAGATTTTGCTTATTGTTGTTAAGTTTAGGAGTTCTTTCTATGTTGTGGATATTAACCACTTATAGATAGTAATTTGCAAATGTTATCTTCAGTTCCCTGGATTGCTTTTACACTCTGTTGACTGTGTCTGATACATAGAAATTGTTTTAATTTTGATGTAGTCTTATTTATTTATTTATTTACTGTTGCCTGTGCTTTTGGTGTCATATCCAAGAAATAATTGTCAACTCCAATGTCGTGATGCTTTCCTCCTATGTTTTCTTCTAAGAGTTTCACAGTTTTCAGTTTTACCTTTAGGTTTTTGGTCCATTTTAAGTTAATTTTTGTATATAGTGTAAGGACTAACATCATTCTCTTGCATGCTGATATCCAGTATATCCAATACCATTTGTTGAAGAGACTGTCCTTTTCTCATTTAAATGATCTTGGCTCCTTTGTCAAAGATCATTTGTCAGGGCCTATCTTGAGTCTTTGAATTATAAACCTTGAGCCAGCTGTAGTCATTCTTGTTCCCAGTGCCACTGTCAGAGCCACTTTCTTAAAAAGCTCCTTTTACTTTAGCATGGTGTTACTTTAAAATAACATTTGCTTCAAACAATTAATTTCCCCATTTTGTGTGTACGTGTGTGTGTGTGTGTGTGTGTTTGTATGTGTGTGCATGTGTGTTTATTCCAAAATGTTATCCCTTAAAACATTCATTGCACTATTGCACATAATACTCATTTGACTCTTCCCATTTCAAGTTGTTAAGGCTTTATGCCTGTAGGTCCTTTTTCATTTAATGAGATTAAGAGCTCTGGAAGCCTAAGCTCTGATACCTTAAAACAACCAGAAAAGTCTCTTGCAAAAAAGTAGGTTCTCAATGGACTGACTTAACACAGGCTTTTGTATGACATCACCAAAGGTTATGCACTGTCTGGAGAGAGAAAACTTGGTGAATCCAATGAAGTTGAAGAAAGATGCTATTTTCTATTGATAGTAGTTAACAAATCTCAGTCTAAAATAAAGAACAGTCCTTTTATGAAATGTAAACACTACATACATAATACATAGAATTGTGTTGGAGTGTTTTCCAAAATGCCAACAGCTTTTTGAAGCTAATATGACTTGCTTGTCCTGACAGATGTTAGAGTAGTTGGCACAAATTCATAATCATTGTTTTCATTTTCATGAAGGTTCTTAAAACATGGCTTGGACTACAGACTGCTGGATATGCAATTTAATGAGACTATGAGCTCAGAAATGCCACTCATAGTTCACAAAGTGGAGTGCAGAAATCCATTTGTGAATTATTAGTTAGTTAGCAAAACTAAAGGAAGCTTATTGAAATGATTGCAGATATAAACACTCTTGTTTCCATAGAAACAGTTTGTTTCCTGTACAAAGGTTCAGAGTCTTGTTCATGTTCCTCTGGGGCAGAAATATTCTGAAATTGGTACTGTCATTCCTTTTATCAGTTACTAAATGCTGAGGAAAGAGAATCTCCTCCTTTTCAGAGGGCATGAGCTCCTGACTCTCTGCAATCTCATTACTGGTCCCTACCAAGGAAAGAGAAACTGTTTTCTTTCAGGGGAAATGAAGAAATTTTACCTCTGATTCACAATGTTGGATCACAATCTCTCATCATATACATTTTATACCCCCGTAGTTGAAACTGTAATTCTTTGACTTACTAAAGTGTTCTTTTTTTTTAACTTATTGGATTATAAATATGCAATATATGTACATGTCTTTAAGTTATATAACAATGACAGTTATCAGTATTCATTATTCTTCTCTGATGCATGTACTCTCTAGATCTTGCTTTGAGTCACTTTTTTTTACAGCATTAGCTAGGCAGTCAGGTGATGAATAAGCAACTGGAGCCATCCCTGATGTTACTCATCACTGGGGTTTGGCTTTATAGGAAACATTGACATTAAATTACTTACATAGTGTCTTTTGTTTTATCATTTTATAGCTTTTGTTTTAGCCATATAATCAGCGTAACAAATATTGCAGAATATCTTTATAGTCATCTATTCCTGGCAACTTTCAGTGTATAAATGTTCTTTTTCCCTCCAAGAATTTATTAAATACAAGTAAGAATCTCTCATCCTTTAAGAATTTTAAAAAGGAAGACAGGCAGGTTTTTGTTTTTGTTTTTTTCTGGTATGTCACTTTTATTTTTTTTTAATTTTATTTATTTATTTATTTATTTATTTATTTTGTGGTCTACCTTTGGTTTTATTTATTTATTTATTTATTTTTTTACAAATAGTTTATTGTCAAATTAGTTTCCACATAACACTCAGTGCTCATCAGGCAGGTTTTGAACTGCAACTATAAGACAAATCCAAAAGAATATCCACCCTTTTCCAATATACCCAAAGGAAGTTGAATACTGCTTTTCTCGGTCTCTTTGGCACAAAGTGTTAACACACATGTATTTTTCTCCACAGTAAAACCAACTGTGATTGATGTGGACATCTATGTTAACAGTATTGGTCCTGTGTCATCAATAAACATGGTAAGAAGCTCTTTTCTTTTCTGATCTGAAGACCTCCTCATCATTTCTTGCTTACATTCTCATTGTGAGTTTCTGCTCGAGATTTATCACACGGTTTTAAACTCATAATTGACTTCTTAACTCTATAGCATTAATTGGTAGCTTAAATATTGAAATTTATTTTAAAAAGTCAAAGAATGGAATTTATGACCCTAGTAGTGAGATATGGCTTGAGTATTTAAAAGGTACCTCATCTCTTACCTTCTCCACACATATATTTATTGCACATAGATTTTCATATGAGATTATTTGCAATTATGTAGTCCTTGACTATATCTAATTTCATTAATATCAGAGATGAATATAAATGACAGCTTTTTGACTTTTGGTCAGGTTTTCAGGACACCAAAGACATGCCTTTTAGTGTCTTTTAGGGAAGCATCTGAGATTAAACAGGATATACTTTTCTCTTCAGTTTGAACTCTGTGGGTAAATACATTACCTTTTTCTTGTAATAGGAGAAAGTATGAAATCAAGTATGTGATTTCCTTGAGAGGGTATTTTCACAGACTTGGAGGCAAAATGAGCTCCAGAAGTCACTATAATGTGAAAGAAGGCTCTCCCTGTAAAAAGTGCTTAGCTATGAGGAAAGTGTTGAGATGCTGGAATATGTTAGTGTAAAAGTGTCCTGTAAGATGCTACAGGCCGTGGTGTGGCTCTCTGAGTGGTGTGCAAGGTTCCAAGAGCACGCATTTGCATTTGTGGACCCAGTGATTGCAGGAAATCTTGTATACTGGGGGCCTTCTTTGTACTTCAGTGCTGCACACTGGCTTCTGGATTTGGGGGTGAGGCTGTGGCATGGGGGGATTGCCAAAATGCTGACTTAGATGCTGTCTTTTCATTGCAATGTTCTGTGGATGGAAATAATCCCTCTAGAATTAGTAGCAAAATCAGTTCTTTTCATTGCCAGATATTAAAAGTGTTCATTCTTTCTCTGATGGTATAAAGTTTTCCATGTAAGGGTAAAATTATTTTTATGGTTGACTCACTTAAAAAATTATGTCATCCATAAACTGAAGATGGGACACTGGCAAAGAGGTGAAATGAATAAAAGATAATTCATTTCACATAGCTTATGGGCTGCGGATTGTAAAATGTAAATCATGAATGTAATATTCCCTTTCCTTGATAAGTAATTATTCAGTTAACTACATAAAAGTATAATAACTTCTTAGTTCATTTGTTTCTTATTCTGGAGTTTTATTTTCTTACATCATTTCCACATTATTTATCACCCTTATGTCCAACACTAATTTTTGTCTCATACTAAGAAAGAAGTGCCTCCATAGAGATAGAGTTACAAAATTATTTTAAGAAACAACTGCTTGCATTTGTATATCTTAGATATTTTCATTAACTCTTATTACTTTGAAATCTACTTTGTAAGTAGGATTAAGCTTTGCTATGGGAATTGATAGAAATTTCTGCCTGAAAGTCACAGGCTTCAGAGGAAGAGGCTAATGGACAATCACCCAAGAGTGATAAGGACTCTGTTAACTATAGGCAACCTCTTGGGAAAGCTGGCAGCATTTGGAATAGATTTCTCTGGTGAGATCTCATTCTGAAACATGGTCTATAGGTAGGGATTTGCCAAGTGAAACAGCATGGAGAGGTCCTCAGTAAAAGTCAGGAAGACTGGTGTAAGAACCAGTTGGGGGATGAGGAGCTGGCATGCTGTTTGAATGCCAAAGGAGCAGGGTGTGGGTAGGCAGCACTTTGGACCTACCTGGGACTGAGGCTCTGAAGCCTTTCTGAAGAGTTGGACTTCATCCTTAGGTTTGCCCCAGATGGACCTTTGCATTTGGGAAGTGTGCAGACTCACTTTCATCCAAGATATGTGTGGGTCATAATTTATGAGATTTGTTCATATCCAGTAAGATCTCTAATCAGAACCCTTTCTCCCTTTTAAAGAAAGAGAAGGAGCGCTTGGGTGGCTCAGTCAGTTAAACATCTGACTCTTGATTTCAGCTCTGGTCATGATCTCATGGTTGTGAGATCTGTCTCTCTATCTCTCTTCCTCTACCCATTCCCACCTCCCTCTCTCTCTCTGTCTCTCTCTCTCAAATAAATAACTAAATAAAGTAAAAATAAAAAATTTATCTTTAAAAATGAGAGAGAGGGAGAGAGAAAGTACATGGCATAGAAATGACAATGATTTAAAAATCATTATTTAAAATAATTTACTCTGACCCCTTCATCAATGTGAGAGGATTGATCTTAAAATGGTCTGAGGTGTTGTAAGACTTCTATCATCTTAATGAGCATCCAAATAGTATATGTTCTGTGGCAGACACACCAAAGTCCTGGTATTAGATTTTTAATAAGTGAGATTGAGTAGAAAACTTTTCCAGTTAACTCTCACTTTAAAAAATGCCCTGAATATCTTGAAAATTAATTGGTCCATTTTTTTTCTTTCTAGGAGTTATCTAGAGATAACTGTGGTGAAAAGCTAGACCAATAAATATTGGTTGCTTTTTATTTGTGAAAATGAAGCATGTAGCTAGGCAACATGTTTATGGTCAGTTCTCAACAGAGCTAGAGTTGTCTAGACTGACCCCTGTCTGCTACCAAGAGGAATATTAATGTACTACTAACTTATGTCAGCTAAGCAAAGTATAAAAGGTAGGCAAAGGTTTGTTTGATAGATAAATAGATAGATCAATCTAGATACACACAGATACATTGCAATATTCAATTCCTATGTTCTCCGGGGTGAATTTCTCTATTTCCATCTTTGTTCGTTTAGTAAACATTTGCCATATTGCGTGTCATGCTTGATGCTGTGTGCAGGTTAAGACAAAGATGAGTGGGAGGAGTAAGTCCAGATTCATGAACAAAGCATCATGGTACACAGTGGGTAGAGCAAGTTAAATTCAATACCAAGTGTCCCAGATGTGGGGATATCCAGTAGCACTGAGGGATGTTTCAAGAGGTGCATTAGTCAGGAGCTTCAAAATTGCTTTTTCACCACCGAGCAGTATTCCATTGTATGTATATACCACATCTTTTTAATCCATTCCTCAGTTGATGGACTTTTGGGCTCTTTAACATGGATGAAACTTGAGGGAGAGTATTATGCTAAGTGAAATAAGTCAGCCGGAGAAAGACAGATATCATATGTCTTCACTCATATGTGAAATTTGAGAAACTTAACAGAAGACCGTGGGGAAAGAGAAGGAAAAAATTAGTTACAAACAGAGAGGGAAGCAAACCATAGACACTCTTAAATATAGAGAACAAACTGAGAGTTGATGGGAGAGTCGGGGTTCAGAGGGCCAGGGAAAATGGGTGATGGACATTGAGGACGCACTTGCTGGGATGAGCACTGAGTGTTGTATGTAAGTGATGAGTCACAGAATCTACTCCCAAAACCGAGAGTACACTGTATATACTGTATATTAGCTAACTTGACAATAAATTGTATTTTAAAAAATAATAAAATAAGCAGGTGGCAGAAATAAAAAATAATTGCTTTTTTTATTTAAATAATTTTAAATGACTTATTTTCAGCGCAGTTTTAGGTTCATAGCAATATTGAGAGGAAAGTAAGAGATTTTTCACATTACCCCTGCTTTCACACTTGCACAGCCTTTCCCTTATGAACACTGCACCCCCCCCCAACAGAGTGGTACATTTGTTACAATCAGTGAACCTCTAGTGACTTATCATCACTCAAACATTTGCATTAGAGTTCACTCTTTGTGCATTTACTTCTTGAAGGATGACTGTTTCTAACTTTATGCTCAAAACTTGGAAACCTCCAAACTTCCAAACTTTGCTTGAAAGTCAAATGATAAAGGGGTTCTTCTCACATCGCTGAGTATATCACATACATCCACTCTATCAATGACACCAAATGATGCAGTTGCAAAAGAATGTAAGCTTCTTTAACCTGGACCTCATGAAAAACAAAAGCAATTTAAGAGTAGAGGACTGATGGTGTAAGTGGGTATTGAGTGGGAATTGAGTAAGCAATAATAAAAAAGAAGAATATGAGAGATACCAAGAAAGTTAAAGAATATATTATGGGGGGGAAAAAGCATAATTTAGAATGTGTACAGGATTTAAGAATGTAAATTTTTATTGGAGTTTTGACTGTAATTAGGATTACAGGCTTTAGCCTGATAAACGTATGCCTTTCCCCCCACTAAATATTCATTTGACAATCAAGGAAAGAGAGAAAACAACTATTTCTAGTTCTTTTGCCTGTCCTCCCTCCCACTTTTCTGCTTCTTAAATTGATATTATTAATACTGAAGATGCAGTTTCATACATTCTCCCTGCTAAATAAAAAGGAAACTGCATTTCAATCTATTGTTCAACGTACTGATTCTCATTATCTGGTTTATCTTGGAGTTGCTTTTTCTAGTTATTGAATAAATTAGAAATGCTCACATGGGTTGAAGAGAATTTTTTTTTGGTAATCTTTAATTACATTATCTGTCTTTGTCACTACAACATATCTAAATGTGCACGTTCTTTTTTTTTAAACTTTTTTTATTTATTTCTAGGAGAGAGAGAGAGAGACAGCGTGAGCAGGGGAGGGTCAGAGAGAGAGGGAATGACAGACTCTGAAACAGGCTCCAGGCTCTGAGCTGGCAGTCAGCACAGAGCCCGACGCGGGGCTCGAACCCACGAACCGCGAGATCATGACCTAAGCGAAAGTCGGACGCTTAACCGACTAAGCCACCCAGGCGCCCTGCACGTTCTTTTTTTAATGTTTATTTATTATTTTGAGAGAGAGAGCAAGAGTGAGCAGGGGAGGCAGAGAGAGGGAGAGAGAGAAAGAGAATGCCAAGCAGGCACCATGATAGCACAGAGCCTGACATGGGGCTCAATGTCATGAACTGTGATATTATGACCTAAGCTGAAATTGAGTCAAATGCTTAACCCACTGAACCACCCAGGCATCCCTAAATGTGCACAATTCTTAATAGGATTTGTGCATGGTTTGTTTCAAGACTGGGAGTCTGCAGTTGAGAAGAGCTTGAGCATTTATTTTTCAGACTGTTCACCATAAGCAACCTTTTAAGAAAGGATCAAAGAAAACTAATGCTTTGATACCTACTCACTGTTACCGACCTCAGCTCCTTTGATCTTCACAAGGTCATGGTCGAGAAGATACTGCTCTTTCCCACTTACTGTGCCTGTAGTGAGTATGTTCAATTCACAAAGATGGAGATCCCAGAGCAGTGGTTCCAAAGAGGACCTACTGCATTTCTGCAGTCAATATCAAAATAAGGTAACAGCACATACTGAGCCTCAGCTTTAACTTGGAAGTTGAGATGATACAGGCTCAGAGCAATTATAATGTTAGAATCATTTTTAATAGACTTTATTTTTATTGCTTATTTATTTTTGAGAGAGAGAGAGAGGGAAGGAACATGAGTGGGGGAAGGGCAGAGAGAGAGACACACACACAGAATATGAATATGAAGCAGGCTCCAGGCTTGAGGCTCAAACTCATGACCCATGAGATCATGACCTGAGCCAAAGTGGACACTTGACTGACTGAACTACCCAAGTGACCCTTAATTGATTTTATTTTTTAGAGCAGCTTTAAAATATTTCCCCAGATATGTTGAGATAGAATTGACATATAACATTGTATAAATGTACAGTTTACAACTTGATGATTGGATATACATATATTGCAAAATGATTACTACAATAAGGTTAGTTAACACCTCCCTTGCCACACTAGTTATTCCCCCTTTTTTGTGATAAGAACTCTTAAGGTGTACGATCTTAGCAACTTTCAAGTATATAATACAATATCATTCACTATAATCACCATACTTTGTTAGATTTCCCAGAACTTATTCATCTTGATGCTGCAGATTTGTACTGTTTGACCAACTCTCCCCATTTTCTAAAAACAGTCCCAGCCCCTGACAGCCACCATTGTGATTTCAGTTTCTTTAGATTCCACATATAAATAATATCATATAGGGGTGCCTGGGTGACTCAGTCGGTTGAGCATCTGACTTCAGTTCAAGTCATGATCTCATGGTCTGTGAGTTTGAACCCCACACCAGGCTCTGTGTTCATAGCTCAGAGCCTGGAGCCTGCTTTGGATTCTTTGTCTCTCTCTCTGTCCCTCCCATGATTGTGCTCTGTCTCTCTATCTGTCTGTCTGTCTGTCTCTCTCTTTCCTTCTCTCTCAAATATAAATAACATTAAAAACATTAAAATAAGATCATACAACATTTGTCATTCTCTATCTGACTCATACCATGTAGCATAATTTTAAATTTACAGAAAAATTGGGGAGAAATCACAGAGAGTTCCCATATGCTTCATACACACACACACACACACACACACACACACACACACACACCTTCTTCTAAAGGTAAAATGTGGTATTAGTATGGAATATTTATTACAATTGATAAAAGAAGATTGATATATTATTAACTAAAGTCTATAGTAGGGTTCACTTTTGGTGTTGTCCATTCTTTAGATTTTCACAAATGTGTAATGACAAGTATCCACCATTGTTGTATTGTATAAAATATTTTCACTGCCTTAAAAATCCTCTGTGCTCTATCTATTCATCCCTGTGCTCTAACCCTCAGCAACCAGTGATCTTTTTACTGTCTCCATAGTTTGCTTTTTCATATAGTTGGAATCCCATAGTATGTAGCCCTCTCAGACTGGCTTCTTTGTTTTTATTTGTAAGTGGCACTAAGTCATCTGAGGAAATCCCAGACATATAGTGATTGAATCAACATGATGTGACTGTAATAACTGGTTATGATGATGTTACCCAGAGACTAAGGGGGCAGCTGTACAGGCTATGAGGGCAGGTTAAATATCACCAGCCTATGCTTCGTGGCCTAAAAACACAAAATTTGTAGGAGAACATGCAGCCACCAGGGCAAGGAGGGCCCTGAAGCTTGCTGTGATGTCTGTGAACCTCATCCCATCTCCTGTTGCTTTTGGCTGCGATTTTAAGAGATGAAGTCAATAGACCATGTGGAATTGTGGAAGCCCAGGAGGGAGGGAGTTACATTCCATTACAGAAAGATCTATTATTACTACAGGATGCCAAATACCTCAAAAAATTTTTTTGAAGGCACCTAAGCTCAGAAAAATCCAAAAGGAAGGCTGCAGTGTTGCAGTGCCACACTTGTTTTGGTATTCTTTGCATTTATTCTGCTTAAGGTTCATAGCAGGTTTGCATCTATACTGTGATACCTTTCATCAGTTTTTTAAAAAATATTGGCCATTATTTTGTAAAATCTTGCTTCTACACCATTCTTTACCCCCTCTTCAGTCTCATCTAATACTCCAGTCACATGAATGTTAAATATCTTCCCTACATTCCATTTGTCCAGTATGCTTGTGGACTTTTTGACATTCCTTTGCTTCATGCTTTAGTCAGTAGAAAAGCTTCCAGCCTACCTTTCAGCATACTGTTGACCCTCATCCATGTCCAGTTATCTGTGAAAGTTGAGCTCTTAATTTCAGCTACTGTATTTTTCATTTCTAAAATGTCTGCTTGTTTATCAATTAGTTCTATGGTAAAATTTTCCATTTTGCAATTCATTTCCTTGAACATATTCAACATTAAATGTGGCTGAAAGTTGAAGTGTCTAGTCATCTGTGGCACCATTTTTATTGTCTGTCTGTCTGTTTGTTTGTTTTGTTTTGTTTTTGCTTTTGCTTTACCCCATTTTCTGGTGTGCCTGGTAAGTTTGATTGTATACAGAAACTTGCAGAGGCTTCAGATGATGTTTCCTCTCATGTCTGGTGGTCAGAGCTGGCTTGGGCTGGTCTTCAGTTTTCAGGAGGCTCAGCTGTGCTCTATTTTCCTCCTACTGCAGGGCATAGCTCTCCAGGGGTTCCAAATGAGGTCCTGGGATGCTTCCCAATGCCACTTCAAAAAGATTCCTAACTGTAGTTTTTCTGTTTCTAGCACAAGAAAATGGCTGAAAATTCTGCTCTTCTTTTTAAGCCATTTTTATGACTTATTTTTAAGTTCTTTTTTAATGCAGCTCGATCAGTAAATGTATTGATGGAAAACTAGGGTTGTATGGTTCACTTCCTTATCATTTGTTTTCTCTGAAATCTCAGCCTCTCCAATTAGGACTTCTTGGCCTCCCCAAACTCCAGTTTTGCCTAACGCTGTACTGGGTTCTGTATTCTTAGCAGCTGCTCTCCACTCAGCTCCTTCACATCATGCACCACACTACCATGAGATAAACTTTGGGGAGAAGACAGCTTATGGGAAATGTGGTCTACTATAGCCAGCCTGCCTTCCTATCTCCTCAAATTGATTTTTTTAAATGTGTATTTTATCTCAGCTCTCTGTATGTTCTTAGTGAGAGTGTTGGTCTATGAAAAGTTATCCCATCATAGCCATGCACCTTTAGTTTGAAATTTTAAGTTTAGATGGGATAAAGTGTGACTTCTAATAATCAGCAAGGAAGTGATTTGGGGCTCAGAGTAAAGCCCTAGTGAAACATTACTGTTGGATTTTTTCCCCTTGCTTTAGTAACCTCCCTGAATGTCTTCAGAATAGTGAAGAAGAGAGAATTTTCTAGAGTCCAGTGTGTCCTGATTTTACCTATATGATGGCTCTCCAAGAGAAACTAGAGAAAGTTAATGATGTATTTCTTCCAGCGATATTAGCGTTAGAGGATCAGAAAACTTGTCTGTTTTAGGTTGTTTAAGGGGATGGTCATATATGTTTAGTTTTAATATTCTTTTAAGAAATGAAAAATAATACTTTCACACATAAGGCTTATGTGTTTCAAATTTGGTTCATCACAGGACAGAGAGTCATTTCCAAACAAGCTAACAGCAGTAGAAATAATAATATATAGAATATACACATTGCTAAATAAACTAATAGAACACATTGGAAGAGGGACACCTGGCTGGCTCAGTCAGAAAAGCATTTGGTTGTGAGTTTGATCCCTATTCTGGCTGTAGAGATTACTTAATAAAACTTAAAAGAATAGAATACACTGGAGGATCTACACAGTGTAAATGGCAATGAGTTCTGGAATTTAGAAAACAATCTCCAAGAATGAGAAACAAGATGATATTTAAAGGCTTCTGTAGTAAGTGCCCACTTGACTGTGAGCCTTTGAGCATATCTCTTTTTGATTCCCCTAGCATTCAGTCCAGATGCCCTGATAAGTATCAGTCACATGAATAAAAAGATAAAAATTGTCTTCACCTGCTTCTCCACATACATACCCATTAGTATATCTTTATGTGTGAACACATACACGTCCTGCACACCATACACTTTTCCATGTCATTAGGTTACAATTTTATTAGCTAACAAACTAACTTATCTTCCTCTAATAATATTAGCTAACACTTTTCCAATGCTTTTACTGTTGCAAAAATCAACCCTGACAATAAGCCTATGGAAGCCATTGATATCATCACCCAAGCTTCTGGCTAATAGAGCTAAAGTTTACAATCCTTATGTCATATCTTAAAAGCCATCTGTCTGGAAGATGGTAGAACCATCACTCACACTTTAAAGTAAAAAGAATATGAGTGGGACTTATTCTAACAAACATATCTTAAACATAAAATCAATGCACTTTATTTTAAAAAAAATTTCAATGTTTATTTTTGAGAGAGAGAGAGAGAGCATGAGTGGGGGAGGGGCAAAAAGAGAGAGGGAGACAGAATCCGAATCAGGCTCCAGGCTCAGAACTATTAGCACAGAGCACAATGTAGGGCTTGAACTGATAGACTGTGAGACGATCATGACCTGAGCCAAACTCAGAGGCTTAATGGACAGAGCCACCCAGGTGCCCCAAATCAATGCATTTTAAACTTGCACTATATGTCCTGTTTTCTCTGTCCTCTTGTGTGTTGGAACTTTTCACCAATTTATACAACATGTCATTAGAAACACTACCTGGTAGGATGGAATATTAATGTCCATTGTGTGAATAGATGTGAACTGTTCAGTGATTTAAGAACAGTGCTATCACTATAATGATAATAAAGCATCTGCCTGTCCTTTCTTAGTGGGATCTTGCACACCAACTCCTTCAAATGTATGAGTAGATATTTTTTCATCTTGAGGTGTTCCATTTCTGTTGTATATTTCACAATTGATATCTTTCACTCTTCACAATATGGGCTATGTGGTGTACCTCTGAAAAGAGCACCGTCTTTGTGTTGTATATAAAAACTATTTTCTGAAAGGGTGAGTCATTGAATTGGGACTCATTATTAAAGGATCTGAAAAAACTGTCACATTTCTCCTTGACAAGGTGCCCACAAGCTTTCACACAGGTCCAGCTTGCCTAGAGGCAGGAAACAACACCCAGTTTACTGTGGCCTTAATATGCACCCGTGGTGTGATTGGAAGGACAGATGTGCCATGCTGAGGTGTTGCTGCAGGTGGCAAGGTACAGTTACAGGCTCCTAAGGACAGTTGATCACATGTATCTTTCAGAGAAGTCTCTCCTGTACCATTGTGGGGGATGACAGTAGGGGTTAGCAAGACTGAGTGGGAGATGTGTAAGGGTTGCCATGCAAGTTTAGTATAAAAAATGTGAGTCTCGAACCTGAATAGTGGTGGTGGCATATAGAAGTGAGTGTGGACTTGAGAAACATAAATTCTCAGATATGATAATTGAGTGCACATTGGCATTAAAGAATGGGAGAAGTCAAGGGTGATTCACAAGCTAGCTGAGTTTGTATATCCAATAAGTGTTACTGAACACCTGCCATGTGCCAGATGCTGAGGCAGGTCATGGGGTTTGTGTAATAAACCAGAAAAGGCTGGGGCACCTGGGTGGCTCAGTTGGTTAAGCATCCAACTTCAGCTCAGGTCATGACCTCATGGCTTGTGGGTTCGAGACCCATGTTGGTCTCTGTGCTGACAGCTAGCTCAGAGCCTGGAGCCTGCTTTGAATTCTGTGTCTCCTTCTCTCTCTGACACTCCCCTGCTCACGCTGTCCCTTTCTGTCTCTCAGAAATAAATTTTTAAAAATATTTAAAAACTAAAAAAAATAAACTAGAAAAGGCCACAGTGTTTATGCAACTTCAGTTCCTATGGCATGAAACAATGAACAAACACAAACATTATTATTTCAATTTATGGGCAGATACACAAAGAAATTAAACACATGGATGTGACTACATGCTCAAGGTTTCCTTGTATGAGATTGGAGACAACTAGATATGATTGCTTATTGATGCCAGATCACATAGTAAGGTGTTTAGATTTTATTCTAGGTTCAGGAGAAAACCTATGGAAGTTACTGAATAGGTAAATTATGTAGTTTATCTTTCAAAAATTATGCTGGACCCTGACTATGCAAAGGGTTGGAAGGCCAGTTTTACCCCTGTCCCCCAGTACCCTGGAGGCAGCAGATAGCATCTACAAATCTTGTTAATGAGGCCTGTGATGGGCTTAATTATATCCCCCAATCAGCACCCCCCACAACTGAAATTCATTTATTGAAGTCTTTTTTCCCCAACTACATTAGAATATGATCTTATTTGGAAATAGAGTTATTGTCAGTGTAATAATTAGTTAAGATGGGGCCATAGTGGAGTAAGGTGGGCCCTAAATCAACAAGACTAGTGTTTTTACAAAAAGAAAATTAGGGGTGCCCAGGTGATTTAGTCAGTTAAGTGTCCAACCCTTTATTTCAGGTTGGGTCCTGATCTCACAGTTCCTTAGTTGGAGCGCTGCATCGGGCTCTGCACTAACAGTGTGGAGCCTGCTTGGGATTCTGTCTTTCTCCTTCTTTTTCTGCCCCTTCCCAACTCTCTTCCCCCACCCCCATCAAAATAAATAAATAAGCTTAAAAAAACTAAGAAAATTTGGACACAGGCATACGCGTAAGGACACCATGTGAAGATGAGGGCAGAGGTCTACAAACCAAAGAATGCCAAAGATGGCCAGCAAACCACCAGCAGCTAGGAAAGAGGTCAGGAATATGTTCTCCCTCACAGGCCTCAGAAGAATCAGCCCTGCTGCTGGAAATAACACACTTCTTTTGTTTGACCTACCCAGTTTGTGGTACTTCATTATGGCAGTCCTATCAAACTAAGACAGTGCCCATCCCATATTTTACAGGTTCTGGTCATTTATAAGAGGTTGTCACTTTCCCTGTGATACTGATTTGCTGCTTCAGGGAGGCTGTAGTTCACCCACTACCTTTACCCCTTTCTCAGGACTCAGCATCGCAGAAGGGATGATTGACAGGTCAGTCGAAGCAAGTGTGGCTTCCCTCTTTGTATAGCTGCTTCTTTACTTGGATTGTGTTTCATACTATATTACTAGTCTAGGACAGTCCTATGAGTAAGGAATTATCATTCCACTTACTAATGAAGAACATGAGGGGCACCTAGGTGTCTCAGTTGGTTAAGTGTGCGACTCTTGATTTTGGCTCCGGTCATGGTCTTAGAGTTTGTGAGATCAAGCCCCGAGTCAGGCTCTGTGCTGACAGTGTGGAGCCTGCTTGAGACTCTCTCTCTCTCTCTCTCTCTCTCTCTTTATTCCCATCCCTGACTCTCTCTATCCCCCTCAAAATAAATAAACTGAAAAAAAAGAGAAAAAATATTGAAAAACATGGGACCCAACTATAAAGAGTAAGTGGAAATAGGACTTGAATCCAAAGATGGTTCTAGAAGTTTGAGTGGTACTTAATGAACTCCCACTTTGAGAAGCCAACCTATTCACTGGTTCAGCAAGAGCCATCGCTTGGGCCTGTGACCATGCTGGCAGCTGTTCTCAGCTCACAGGCAATAAGGCTCCCTAGATGGGCAAGGAAGGTCTCTATATGGGTCACTGGATATGACCCTTGGCTGAGAGAGGCTTATGCAGAAGGGGGAATGGCAGCCCCCCACCCCTGCCTGGGTAGCACCCACTGTTTTCAGCTTATCCTGGCCACTGTGCCTCATTTCATACTTGGAGTGAGATCTGCAGAGACCTTGTGAATCCTAAGGTCAAGGTGAACATCATGTATTATGGCAGCCTTATGATTGCTGTGGCCAAGACACCTCCATAAAAGTGATAACCACTTATTTTCACATCTGTCTTTCCCATGAGACTCAGAAGTCCCCTAGTGCATGGATTTGTGTGTCTGTCATCCCCTAACTAGCACAGATGTATGACTCAGAGCACACTTGCAGTTGGTGGGTGGGGTGATATGGATGAAAGATAGAACGGATGAAGCACTCTGTGAACAGAATTGCAGGAGTAATATTTAGAGATGTGAGTTCTGGAAAGCAGGATCTTTAGCATTATTTTCACTAACAAACCCTAGTGTCTACACAGTACCAGGCATGGAACACTAAATACTGGTGTTGACTGGAAGTGCACACCTTTTTCCTTGAATCTAGGCTTGAGAGTCCCAGAGTTATAGGCTGCTTTCTCATTCTTCTGCCTCTTACAGTACCTTCTATGATACTTGCATTTATCTGTGTTAGATCGTATTAACCAAGTATGTATGTGTGTGCCTAGCATCACTGAATCAGTTGGAAAGGAAGAATCAACAACCCCCATAATAGAGAAGAAAATGAGAAGAAATGTGTTCACCTGTGGTTCTTTCCAGGTACAGTTCAGTCATTTTAAATTACTAGAATGATTTGGATTCTTGGAAAAGATGTTGCGGTTCAAAATCATGTCAATTAAATACCATTCTCCTGAAAACCACAATGCTATGACTGGGGATTATTTCCCTACTAAAGTGTCTGACATTCTGATAATTTTTCTTTCATAGAGATAACCACAAACATCATTTCAAATCAGCTATAATGAAAGTAACTTACATTGTGGAGTCAGGAATTTCCTGAATTATAAAGAAACCACCTGGAAAAATATGAATAAAATATAAAACACAGTGTTCAGGGCTTCACTTAGTCATGACATGTTATACCAAGGTCTTACCACTTCCCAGAACCAGACATTTAATTTGCAGTGAAGGAGTACCATGAGTACTGGTTATTGCCACTAAATGGATTCTCCTTCTCAATGGCCCTGTCATTGCGGATGTGGCCACTGCCATTGGGTCATGGTGCACTGTCACTGTTCTCCCCCATTTCTTGAACTGATTGCTCTTGACACTGCCAGCTTCACTTGGTGCCCAGGGTGGGAGCAGCAGAATGGCCTGGACAATAGAAGCCTCAGGAAACCTGTTGACAACTTTCCCACTTTGGAGTAACTACCACATTCTCCCCAGTATCAGGATGTGGAGAATGTGAGAAGTGCAGTGTGTACATTCAGGAGTACTTGGAGCTTGGTGCTTGCAAGGGCATAGCACAGTGGAGAGGTAGCAGGAAATGTCCAGAGAAAGAGGGAAAGGTGTACATATTTTATCTTCCTCATTTGTGAAGAATACAGAGATGAATAAGAGAGGCCACCCTTTAGAGAAGATGACACATGTTCCCCCTGTGCTTCCAGAACTGCAGGTGGCAATAGAGAACACCTCATTTGCTTGGAGGCTGTCATTCGTGCACACTCCCTGATGCATCCTAGGCTCTAGCAGCTGTTGCCTGGTCTCTCTTCTCCCTGCGCATCATCCTGTCCTCAAGACTGGCCCTGGGAGGGGCTCCTCATGGACTCCTTCAGTCACATCCTCCCTTCTCCCTCCTACATTCATGGCTCTCCTTCTGCTCCCTGGAACTTTGCTCCAGGAACTATTTTTGTTTGTATCTTTAATATTTTCTGCTCTCTCTTCAGGGTCCCACCCTGTTTTATTGGGATACTGCAGTTCCCTGATTGGCTTTCCTGTGTACAGTATTCTTTCTCTCCCACATTGCCTTCACACAGGTACCCCAACTGTCTACTGGACATGGGTCTCAATTCACTGCTCCTCTGTTGGAATGCCTTGCGTGGATCCCAGGTGCCTATGGACTAAAGGCTTGTCAGCCAGCACTGTGGGTCTTGTACAGTTTGTGTCCAGCCTGTTTCACCTTCACTACCCACTGCACTCCCAGAAACATGATGCTCTATGCATGCTGAACTAACTCCCCCAATTTCCCTTTCCTAGCTCATGTCTTTGCTCATCCTGTTGCTCTCCTGGAATGACTATCCAATTTTTCTTTCTGTCAAGATTACATTCACTCATCAAGGCTCCCTAACTCCAGAAGACACTTCACCACTACCATTTAATTGATTCCTTTCTGAAAGTACTGTTGCAGTAACACACACACACACACACACACACACACACACACACACACACGCACGCATGCACGCACGCATAAACAAAAACAAACACAAATGAGAACTCTCAGTTGTGGCAATAAGGTCATGCTTCTTCATATACCTATTAGCTGAATACATCTGAACCCTGACATTTTTAACTGCTCCTGGAGTTCAGTTGTTGGGAACTGTTCTTTTTTGTTTCTTGCTTTGATTTTCCAGGGTTCTGTGCACATAGAAGAGGATTAATAAATTGTACATGCTTGTAAAATTCAGTTGTAAGAAAATAATCTTCAAAGTGGAAATGATGTTGTGAATATTAAGAATTAATTCAACTCTGAAATTAAAGATAAGTTATTTCTAAATATAGGAGTCTTAACACTAGACCAGCCTTGAAAAATTCCCATCGTGGAGTTCTCATAGACTTATTTAGTCACTTACTTAAGAGAATCTTCTTCTTGTTTTATCTTTCCAGGAAGTTCTTCCTTATTTAGACACTTTCCTCCTCCTCTGTGCTTCGGCCATCCTCTCTTCGTTCAGCTTGACTCTATTTTCCTTGCTAGCTCTGCCAAGTCTTTGCTTTGGTGGTACAGCTGTCCCATTACCCATGTCCCTGCACTTGGTGTCACCCAGCAGTTCATGACAGCAGAGCAGAACTGGGTCAGTTAGGATGAGGTGAGTGTCCCAGTGGAGTGGGAGTCCAGCTTATCTACCACCATTTACTGAGTTTACTGACCTCAGGCTGCCAGGCAGCCACTCAGGGATGGAAAGATCCTGAGACACTCTAGTCTGAAAAAAAACACATTGCCCACTCTTTCTTTGTCCCCCCAAGAGCACATGAAATTCTGTGACAGTACAGAACTGGAATGGAAAGAATGGCTGAGCTTTGGAAGAAGGCATGTTGCACCTTCTTCCAAAGGGCAGAGGCACCTGCTCCCAGGTCATTGAAGTGCCCTATGTAAGCCAAGGTCCTGGGGTTATTGTTGGGGAGAAGAAACATGCATGCAGTGGCCTCTTGGACCTCGTTTAAAGTAAATGTCCTATGATTTCATGAGCCTATGACACAAAGGGGAAATTTGATTTTATAATAATGAAACAAACTATTTTAAATTTTCTTTACCAATAATTATTTTTGCCAATGATTTGCAATCACTCACCTTTTGTTTCTAGACTCTAATCTGCCCATCCTTCTCTTTTATAATATTGAAGTCTAAAGATAGACTGTCCTTGGAGATATACAAGGAAATGAAAATGAATTATCAAAGAAACTGGTGAAATACTGTTTTCCTTTATTTTTTTCTTTTGGCTTCAAAGTTACAAGTTAGAGATTTCAAGAAAGACATGTGAATGAGAAAAGCAATTATGGTTTAAGCTTTTAAAAGGAATATACGTGAGATAAAAAAATGACCCTGTGAATTCAGTTCCCCTTTCTTTCTCCTTCTGGAATTGTCTGGGTTTCTCTGAATACTATGTTTTGATGAAATTGACCAGCAAGACCCCTTCTCTGTGAGGAGCTGACCTCTCTGTCAGGATCACTGGTGGGTGAAAACTCTTCCAGAATCCAATATTTAAGAAACATCTGTAGACTATATTTGCTGAAAATTCTCTCTCTCTCTCTCTCTCTCTCTCTAGCAGTGCTGGGCGACTAACAACTACTGAAGAGAGAGAACATTAAATGCTCTATGGACTAATACACTATATACCCACAGTGTTCCTTATTTTAACAATTCTATGATTTGAGCATCTTATGAGGTATTTTTAGCCTAAAGTGTAGACATGGTTTCTGACTTCTCCCTAGGTCTTGCATGGCTCCTCATTCAGAAGAATCTTTTTATTTTTTTTAAATCCTGAATCCTGCTTTTTATTTTTTTTTCTTTCATAGTTTATTGTCAAGTTGGATTCCATATAACACCCAGTGCTTATTCCAACAAATGCCACCCTACATGCCCATCACCCCCTTACCTTTCCCCCACCCCCATCACTCCTCAGTTTGTTCTCAGTATTCAAGAGTCTCTCATGGTTTGCCTGCCTCCCTCTCCCCCACTATTTTCCCCTTCTTCTTCCCCGTGGTACTCTGTTAAGTTTCTCCTAACCCTCCTATAAGTGAATGCATATGGTATCTGTCTTTCTCTGACTGACTTATTTCGCTCAGCATAACACTCTCAAGTTCCATCCACGTTGCTACAAATGGCCAGATGTCATTCTTTCTCACTGCCATGTAGTATTCCGTTGTATATATAAACCACATCTTCGTGATCCATTCATCAGTTGATGAAAACTTAGGCTCTTTCCATGATTTGGCTATTGTTGAAAGTGCTGCTATGAACATTGGGGCACATGTGCTCCTATACATCAGCACTCCTGACCCTTGGGTAAATTCATAGCAGTGCCACTGCTGGGTCATAGGGGAGTTCTAGTGTTAATTTTTTGAGGAACCTCCATACTGTTTTCCAGGGGGGCTGCACCAGTTTACATTCCCACCAACAGTGCAGGAGGGTGCCTGTTTCTCCACAACTTCACCAGCATTTGGAGTCTCCTGATTTCTTCGTTTTAGCCACTCTGACTGGTGTGAAGTGGTATCCCAGTGTGATTTTGATTTGTATTTCCCTGATGAGGAGGGATGCTGAGCATCGTTTCATGTGTCTGTTGGCCATCTGGATGTCCTCTCTGGAGAAGTGTCTGTTCATATCTTCTGCCCATCTCTTCACTGGGTTGTTTGTTTTTCAGGTGTAGAGTTTGGTGAGTTCCTTATAGATTTTGGATACAAGCCCTTTATCTGATATGTCATTTGGCAACTATCTTTGCCCATTCTGTTGGTTGCCTATTAGTTTTATTGATTGTTTCCTTTGCTGTGCAGAAGCTCTTTATTTTGATGAGGTCCCAATAGTTTATTTTTGCTCTTGATTCCCTTGCCTTTGGGGATGTGTCAAGTAAGAAATTGCTGCAGTTGCGGTCAAGAAGGTTGTTTCCTGCTTTCTTCTCTAGGGTTCTGATGGTTCCCTGACTCACGTTCAGGTCCTTTATACATTTATTTTTGTGGATGGTGTGAGAAAATGATCTAGTTCCATTCTTCTGCATGTTGCTGTCCAGTTCTCCCAGCACCATCTGTTAAAGAGGCTGTCTTTTTTCCATTGGATACTCTTTTCCGCATGGTCAAAGTTGGCTGTACATTTATGGATCCAATTCTGTGTTCTCTATTCTATTCCATTAGTCTATATGTCTGTTTTTGTGACAATACCATACTGTATTTATGATGACAGCTTTGTAGTAGAGGCTAAAGTCTGGGATGGTGATACCTCCCATTTTGGTTTTATTCTTCAGTATTACTTTGGCTATTCGGGGCCTTTTGTGGTTCTATACAAATTTTAGGATAGTTTGTTCTAGTTTTGGGAAGAATGCTGGTGCAAGTTTGATTGGGATTGCATTGAATGTGTAGATTGCTTTGGGTAGTAATGACGTTTTAACTCTATTTTTTCTTCCGATCCATGAGCATGGAATGTTTTTCCATTTCTTTATGTCTTCTTCCATTTCCTTCATAGGTTTTCTATAGTTTTCATCGTACATATCTCTTATATATTTGGTTAGCTTTATTCCTAGGTATTTTATGGTTTGTTTTTTGTGCAGTTGTGAATGGGACCAGTTTCTTGATTACTCTGTTGCTTCATTATTTGTGTATAAAAATGCATCCGATTTCTGTACATTGATTTTGTACCCTGCAACTTTTCTGAATTCATGGATCAGTTCTAGACTTCTGGTAGAGTGTGTCAGATTTTCTATGTAGAGTATCATGTCGTCTGCAAAAAGTGAATGTTTGACTTCTTCTTTGCCAATTCTGATGCCTTTTATTTACTTTTTTTGTCTGATTGCTGATGCTAGGACTTCCAGCACTATGTTAAACGACAGTGGTGAGAGTGGATATCCATGTCTTGTTACTGATCTCAGAGGGAAAGCTCTCAGTTTTTCCCTGTTGAGGATGATGTTAGCTGAGGACTTCTCATAGATGGCTTTTATGATGTTTAATAAGTTCCTTCTATCCCGACTTTCTCGAGGATCTTTATTAAGAAGGGATGCTGTGTTTTGTCGAATACTTTTTCTACATCTATCGACGGGATCATATGGTTTTTATCTTTTCTTTTGTTAATGTGACGTATCACATTGCTTGAAGTGGGAATACTGAACCAGTCCTGTAACCCAGGAAAAAATCCCACTTGATGATGGTGGATAATTCTTCTCATGTGCTGTTGGATTCGATTTGCAAGTATCTTTTTGAGGATTTTTGCATCTGTATTCATCAAGGATATTGGCCTGTAGTTCTCTTTTTCTGCTGGGTCTCTGTCTGGCTTGGGAATCAAAGTGATGTTGACTTCATAGAATAAGTCTTGAAGTTTTCCTTTGATTTCCATTTTTTTGGAATAGCTTGAGAAGAATGGTTATTAACTCTGATTTAAAGGTCTGGTAGAAATCCTCAGGGAAGGCATCTGGCCCAGAGCTCTTATTTGTTGGGAGATTGATAACTGATTCAATTTCTTTACTAGTTTTTGGTCTGTTCAGATTTTCTATCTCTTCCCGTGTGAATTTTGGTAGTGAGGGTATGTTTAGGAACTTGTCCATTTCTTCTAAGTTGTCCACTTTGTTGGCATATAATTTTTCAATGTTTTCCCTGATGATTGCTTGTATTTCTGAGGGATTGGTTGTAATAAATACGTTTTCATTCATGATATTGTCCATTTGAATGCCTTCTCTTTTCTATTTGAGAAGCCTGGCTAGAGGGTTGTCAATTTTGTTTATTTTTTCAAAAAACCAACTCTTGGTTTCATTTATCTGTTCAACTTTTTTTTTTTTTTAGATTCTATATTGTTTATTTCTGCCTGATTTTTATTATTTCTCTTTTCTGCTGGGTTTGGGGTGCTCTTGTTGCTCTCCTTCTATTTCCTTTAGGTGCACTGTTAGATTTTGTATTTGTGCTTTTTCTAATTTCTTGAAATAGGCTTTGAGTGCAATGTACTTTCCTCTTAGGACTGACTTTGCCACATCCCATAGAATTTGGATAATTGTATTTTCATTCTCATTTGTTTCCATATTTTTTTAAATTTTTTCTCTAATTGCCTGATTGTCCCAATCATTCTTTAGTAGGGTGTTCTTTAACCTCCATGATTTTGGAGGTTTCTCAGACTTCTTCCTGTGGTTGATTTAAAGTTCATAGCATTGTGATCTGAAAGTGTTCATGGTATGATCTCAATTCTTTTATATTTATTGAGGGCTGCTTTATGTCTCACTATGTGATCTATCTTGGAGAATGCGCCATGCGCACTTGAGAAGAAACTTAATTCCATGGCCTCAGGATGTAGAGTTCTAAATATATCTGTCAAATCCATCTGGTCCAATGTGTCATTCAAGTCCATTGTTTCTTTAGTGATTTTGTGTCTAGTTGATCTATCCATTGCTGTAAATAGAGTATTAAAGTCCATTGCTATTAGCACATTCTTATCCATGAGATTGTTTTTGTTTCCGATTAATTGTTTTATGTATTTGGGTACTCCCGTATTCGGTGCACAGACATTTATAATTGTTATCTCTTCCTGATAGATAGACCCTGTATTTATTGTATAATGCCCTTCTTCATCCCTTGTTACTGCCCTTACTTTAAAGTCCAGATTTTCTGATATAAGTATGGCTACTCCAGCGTTCTTTTGCCTTCCAGTAGCATGATAGATGTTTCTCCATCCCCTTACCTTAAAAATGAAGGTGTCCTCAGGCCTAAAATTAGTCACTTGTAGACAGCAAATAGATGGACTTTGTTTTTTAATCCATTCTGCTACCCTGTGTCTTTTGATTGGAGCATTTAGTGCATTTACAATCAGTGTTATTACTGGAAAATAGGGGATTAGCATCTTTGTGTTCTTTGTAGGATTCATGCTTGTGGCGGTGTCTCTGGTACCTTATGTTTCTTGCAGTATTTCCCTCAGAGATTCCCCCTTAGGATTTCTTATAGGGCTGGTTTAGTGGTGATGAATTTTTCAATTTTTGTTTATTTGAGAAGACTTTTATTTCTCCTTCTATTCTGAATGACAAGCTTGCTGGATAGAGGATTCTTGGCTGCATATTTTTTTTGTTCATCACATTGAAGATTTCCTGCCATTCCTTTCTGGCCTGTCAAATTTCATAGGAAAGGTCTGCTACAACCCTTATGTGTCTACCTTTTTTTTTTTAAATATTTTTATTTATTTCTAGGAGAGAGAGAGACAGCATGAGCAGGGGAGGGTCAGAGAGAGAGGGAGATACAGACTTCGAAACACGTTCCAGGCTCTGAGCTGGCAGTCAGCACAGAGCCCGACATGGGGCTCGAACCCACGAACTGCGAGATCATGACCTAAGTGAAAGTTAGACGCTTAACCGACTAAGCCACCCAGGTGCCCCTGTGTCTCCCTTTTTATGTTAAGGCTCATTTATCCTTAGCTGCTTTCAGAATTATCTCTTTGTCCTTATATTTTGCCAATTTCACTGTGATACATCATGCAGAAGGTCTATTCAAGTTACGTCTGAAAGGAATTCTCTCTGCCTCTTGGATTTCAATGTCTGTTTCTTCCCGCAGATTGGGGAAGTTCTCTGCTATAGTTTGTTCAAGACTCCTTCAGTGCCTTTCTCTCTCTCTCCCTCTTCTGGAATTCCTATAATATGGATACAGTTCCGTTTGATTGTATCACTCAGTTCTTAAACTCTCCTTTTGTGTTCCCGGATCAGTTTCTGTCTCTTTTTCTTGGCTTACCCTTTTCCTATAATTGTGTGTTCTAATTTACCTATTCTCTCTGCTTCTTCAATCCATGCATTGGACGCCTCCATTTTATTATGCACCTCATTTATAGCATTTTTTAATTCATCACAACTGTTTTTAAGCTCCATGGTCTTTGTAGGAATAGCTTATCTGATGTCTGCCATGCGTTTTTTAAGCCCAGTGATTACTTTTATGACTATTGTTCTAAATTCTTGTTCAGTTATGTTGCTCTTGTCTGTTTTGAGTAGCTCTTTAGCTGTCATTTCTTCCTGGAATTTCTTTAGGGGAGAATTCTTTCATTTCATCATTTTGGCTAGCCTTCTGTCTCTTGTTAGTTTTAAAATTTTGTTATGCACTCTGCACCTACCAGTACTGTTATATTAAAGGAGGCTCCTAGAGTGTCCAGGGTGTGTACATTCAGGAAGTGTTCTTTTAATGTTGTCTCTTGGCCTCTCTTGTTGTTTGGTTATTTTATTTCCCTACTCGTGGTGATACTTGGGACTCTCCACCATGTGTACTTTGGCTTGTTTCTTGAGGTAGCCCTGGAAAAGAAAACTGACAGACAAACACACAGGGAACAAAGGCATGCAAGCACACAGACAAATCCAACAAACAAAGAAAGCAAAAGGGGAAAAGAAAAAATAAGAAAAAGAAAAGAGCAAAAAAAGCCAAAAGACAAAGGACAGCCTAAAACCAGAATTTCCAGCTACAAACATAAACCAGGGTGTATGCCATGCTGATGAGAGCATATACAAAGAGAGAAATGACAGGGTGGGGAGAAGGCAAAATTGGAGAATGACTAGGCAGAGAGACTAAGAGGCTTAATTCAGAGAGAGAAAGAGGAGAATATGGTAGGAGGCAAGGAGAAAGAAATGAAGATAATGTTACTCAGAGAAACTATACAGTCTGATTACTCCAGAGAAAGAGAGAGAGATAGAAAGGTAGCAATGGAGGTGTAGAATATGGATCAAATGTGACTGTTGAAGCAGACCAATGACCAGAGTGCCCAGTCCAGTAGAGGGGAGGGATGCAAATGAGACAAAGGAAAATATATCTGAATAGAGAGAATTGATCTAGAATTAATCATGGCAGTGCATCCTTGTTGGTCTTGCCCCAGGCTCTGGTTAAAAAACAAAAACAAAAACAAACAGCTCTCTAGAGGGGATGGACGTAGTTTGGTGTAGGCAGGTCTTAGCCTCCACTGTGGTCCTGCCGGCTGCTCCCTGAGGTCCCACCTTGGTGGGTGTTGGGAGAAAAATGGTGGTGCCCCAGTCCCCTCTGGAACCAAGCACCGGAAATCACTCCTTTGGGTACGATCTCCCTGTGCCATGTGTGTAGCCAAAGTGGGCTGTGTTCTATGTCCCAAGCTCTGCCTCGTTCCCAGGTCCTAGTCCGAATGCTTTATTGATACAGCCTGAAACGCAACCTCACAGGTCGGTTGCTTCCCCACCAGGGATTGAGCTGGGAGAGCAGCTGAGCAGTTTCTCCTGGTGCCGCCTGGAACTGGGGCACCCAGCCCAAAGTCAGCACCACAGCTAGAAATAGGATCAATTTCTGTCTGAGCCGAGGTTTTCCTCTTCTCCAGAGACAGTTCTGTGAGCAGTTTCAGCCACTCTTTCTATTCTTTTTGACTCTTGGTGGCTCCCTGTGAAAGGGGTTCCCTCCTCTCCCTCCCTGTCTCCCGGTCAGCCCATTTTTATCTTCCCCAGTTCATACTCACGCATCTATGAGGTTGCCTTCCAGTGTACTCTGTCTCTTTTCCTCCCAAACTCCTGTGGTTCAGTGTCCTATGGCTTCAGGCCTTCTCTGAGAGATGGGGGTAAGTGAAATGCATGGAGCTCTCTACTTCTCCGCCATCGTGTCTCCCTCCCTCTCATTCAGCAGATTCTTAACTGAACATCCTAACTTGTCAATCCAAACTTCTGCTTCTTGGTTTCTATATTGTTAGCAGCATATTCATTCACAAAATCAGCCAGTAAAAACAAATGGACAGAGTCAGAATCATCTTTGATCTTGTGTCTTTTTTTTACTTTTGAAATATATCTTGTCATCAGGATTGCTAGATAGGTGATGCTATCATCATGGAGTCAGAGCTCTAAACTTATCTCTGCATCCACAGGAAGACATAGTGAGAGGAAAGGTGCTATCGGCCCAGGGACTTAGGTCACTGCAGTTCCTCTCTGGTAAAGCTGACCTGGCCTTTAATGTGGTAGAAGAAGTCCTCTGATAGGTCTTCGTAACCATGAAGGAAAGATGGCATCATCTAAAACAGCCTTGTACTACATGCAAAGCAGGTCTCCTGTTTTTGGGTCTTATTTTGTAGTGTTTGGTTTCTTTAGAGGAAACTTAGGCAGAAAGCCAAAGCTGACCTCAGTGAATGAGGTTCTCAGAGACCAGATCTGTCTGTGAGGATGCAACACCCTGGTGGCCGAGGTTGATGCAAAGAACTGCCCTGGTGGGTACCCTCTGCATCTCCACTCTCACTGCTCATGGAAGGAATCATTCTTTATTGATTTTTCACTTGAACTACAGAATTTCCATAGAATTTCTGTACAACCTCCCCATCACTACTTCCTAAATTCTTACACAGAATTGAAAAATATAAAATGAGTGGATGTTGGAGCTTCTCTGAGGCAAGTAGGAGGATGAAGCTGGAGCCATGCCACTTGGGCCCTCCCACAACCTCAGGGAGCCACCTGCCTCCTGGGCCCCATAGAACCCAGTCTGAAAATCCCTTATCCTGGAATTATTCAGCTCTCTACTGCTGCTCCTGACTTTGGCTGCTTCCAATTTTGTCTTTCCTGGACATGGATTCCAAGAAGCCCTCCAAATTGCACAAAGTTAGCTGGCCAGCCCTCTCCTGAAAAGTATTTGAGGAAGCTCGATTGCCCTTTGTGTGATTGCAGCTGGCTCACCTTCCCTGGTCACCATCCCTGAGCTCCTGCCTTACCTTCTACCTGCTGGCACATTACCAAGTCTTGTTGGCATGATACTACAAGTGGCCGGGGAGGCTCCCTAGTGACTCTTCCTGGCTGCCTGTTCACATTCTTTCAACGCAAATAATGCTTCTAGGCTCAGCTCCAAACTCCTTGCCATGAATGTCATATTCTCTACAAGGTTTGTGAGAACTTGTTCCTTGGCTGGTGTCATTGCTTCCACTGGTGTCAATGCTCTCAGCATCTCTCTATTTGCCTATACTGTTCTCCTCCTGAACAATCTTCTGCCATCACTCCAGGCTGGGCAGGAGACTCTTTGCAGTGTGATCATAAAGACTGGTCCACATGTGTGTTAGGCAATTACCAAATAATACTGTTGACTTTCTCTCTGTAGGTTTGTGTGTTGTACTCAGTCATAAGCCTACATATGCAGGACCCAATGGCTCACCTCAAGCTGTCTTTTGCTCCACCTGAATCTGACTAACTTATATATGTTTCTTCCACTGTCTGAAAGCTCCTCCTTGCCAATATAAATTATTTCCATGGTCAGCTCAACTCCAAAATCTATTCCTTCTTTAATAAAGCTTTATTCAGCAAATCTAAGAAAGAATTATTGATTGAATTGAATTTGGTGGACCATTTCATTTTTCTACAACTCAGAAAAACACCATATTTTTCTCTTGTTGCTTAGGTGTAAATATGCATTTGTCCATCAGGTCAGGAATATACAGTTGAGTATGGTGGCTACCTATTGCTGCATAACTTGTTATCCTAACAGTGAGTTAAAATGACACATTTCTTGTCTCATAGTTATATGGTCAGAAATCCGGGCATGATTGGCTGGCATCTCTGCTCCAGGATTTCTCACAGGCTACAAATGAGGCCATACCTGCAGTCACCTCAAGGTTTGACTAGAGGGGATCCATTTCTAGTTTGTGTTTGTGACTTGGTTCTTCACTGGTTGTTGGATTTGGGCCTTTGCCATAGCCTCTCTCAGTTATTACCACACCAGCCTCTCCATAGGGCAGCTGGTTTTATTAGAGAGAAGCCAGAAGGAGAAAGTGAGGAAAGAGGGAAGGAAGGGAGGGTGGAAGGAAGGAAGGAAGCAAGCGAGCAAGCAAAGGAGGCAGGGAGGAAAGAAGGAAGGAAGGAAGATAAGAAGGGTGGAAAGGAGCAAGGAAGATTGGGGGAAGAGAGATAAGGTGTATAAGAGGCAAATTTTTATAATCTAATCTGGAAGTCATACTCCATCACTTATGACATATTCTGTTCTGCAGGAGCATACCATTAGGTCCAACCCACAGGAAAGGTGGGGATATCCTCAAAGGCTGGAATGTCAGGAAGAGGAGATATTTGGGAGCCATTTTAGAAGTTGGCGACCATACAGCTGCTTTGAGTTGGTCCCTGTGCTAGGAGCAAAACTAGATGCAGCCTCTGAAATCAAGGTGATAAATCTTATAAAGTATAGTAGTCATGAATTTGCATAACCACTGAAACAGATTATTGTACAAGTTGAGGTGAGCAACTCTGAAAGTGATGTTATAACAGAGCTGACCTGGATCGGAGATCATCAGAAGATTCCTTTAGGAACTTGTGAGATTTTAAGAGATAAGTTGAGTCTAACCAGGGGAGAAGGTGGTGGAAAGCTTAGGGTTGGTGTCAGGGCATCCTAAACAGAAAGAACAGCAGGCACAAAGGGCTCATGCTTGGTGCTGCATGGAACATTCCAGACACTCAAGAAGGGCAAAACATTTCACCAGCTCTGAACAAAAGAACAAACTCGAGAAAGTTGCTACTTTATGCTCCATCCTTATTGGTTTGCATTCAGCCTAATAGTTCTTTATCCATTTCTTCTTTCTGTAGTGCTCCTAGTGTCTACTGCAAGATAAACTATTTGTAATGAATGAGGTGATATATGCTTTGGCAACAATCAATTTAAACAGCTTTCGGCTAGAGCACAAAACCATAAATCTGCTAAAATTGCTGGGTATCGGGGGATGTCAGCCGTCACACTTCTTTGTTTTATCAGAAGCAGATGTGCATTCAGTGAAAGAAAAAAGAGAAGGGAACTAGCATCTACTGAGTTCCCAGCACTCACCAAACAATTTACCCAAATTATCTCATTTATTCCTTACAGAGCCCCATGAGGTCAGTATTACCAGCATCTTTTCAGAGACAGGGAACCAAGTGCAGTTAGACCCTGGCCTGAGACCCCTGCCCAGGTCTGCCCACTCCAGGCACAGTGTGTACTCTGCAGACTGGCTTTCCCTTCACTTTACAGCAAACCTCCATCCTCACAAATGGGCCAATTAATTCTAAGTGTACAGAGAAACCCTAGCTAACTTTGGAGCAGAGTTTCGATGTCTTTGTAAGCAAATGGTGATGTTAATTATGTTTTCTGTGTCAATGCAGTGGAGAAGGGGTTGTGGATATTAGCTTGACTCGAAAACTATAGAAAGTTCAGAGCTTAGAATGATGACAGGGAGCAGGGAGGCATGTCCTGAGTCCTTTTATTCTTAACAAATTATTTCTTCTTTCTTAGTGTCTCTGTGGCATGTTTCTGTATTCTCCAGCAGTGGGAAACAGCCATGAAACTTCCTTTGCTGTGATTCTAACCTCCATACACCCTGAACTGCAAACCAAAGACTGGCAAGGAAACAGGGTATATATAAAGGTGAGGGAGACAGGCCACATGTGTTTATAATACATGTTGTTTCCTCATCAGTCTTTGGTTTGCAGTTTCATATTATAGGAGAAAACTAATCCTTCATACTTATTTTGTTCTTTAATATATTGATAGGAAATTCTTTGAATTCCAAATTCAAAGTCACCTCATGCTTTATTGTTCTTGGATATGAGAGAAGTGTTTTTTGGAGGTTATAAAGTAGGCCCATGATTTTATAATATTATTTGGATCCAGGAATGGAAGAGAAGATTCATTATACCTTTGTCTTTCAGCCTTCTTGTGAAGGTAGAATATCATCAGACACCTCTGCAGCTCACAAATACTTATAATAATATGATGTCTTCAGGAAGAATTATAAACAAACTCAGCTGTTAATCATGGCTATACCTATATGTCTTTCTTGTTTTGTATATTTTGTTTAAAATCTTTCTTCAGTGACTTCTCTTTAAAACTCTGAGACAGTAAAAGACAACATAGGATAATGTCTTCAGTGGGACCATATGGTATCAGTTGCTTACTCAGCTAGTTGCATAACTGTTCATGCTTGCTTGCTTTCCAGAGACAAACCACCACACATTCATTTAAAATCCAGCATACTGGACATCATTAGGTGGTTGTGCTCTGAAGGAACATTGTGGGGTCAAGTGTCTATGTACTCAGTGAGACTTTCCAGTCTTGTGTTTCTTACATCACCAAGATCCCCGATGATTAAAAAGTCCAGAGGTGCACACTTATGTAAAGGATACATAGCATCCTCACAGGTCATCATGATTATCTGCAGACTCACTGAAGAACAATCAGGCCCAGTGCCTCCATTACTGTAGTTCTCAGGCACTGCCTGTCATTTTGATGAACAAAGATGTGTCCATAGCCTGGCTTAGAGGGAGCCCCAACATCATATCATAAGTAATTATACAAATCAGGTATGTATTCATGATTCTTCATTCTTATATGTCTGTTGCACTTGAAAACATTCAGCTAAAGGACAAAGGCAGTTCCATTTACATTGACATGAGCCATGATGTCCATTGGTTTCTTAGGCTTTATTGTATGGGCACACCACATGTTTACAGTTCCAATGATTGAATATGGAAAAGGAAATTTTCAATACTTGAAACATATTTGGCAATACACAGATTCAAGTTTTTCAAATTTATACTTCACAAGCATCCTTAAAAAACATTTTTAGCTATGGAGGGTCAGGATCAGTCTCTGTTTTAAAAGAAACAAGCTGGAAATATTATTGAACCTGCTGTTGGGCTGCTACTGACTTTGATGATCTGGGAGAGGCACTGTAAATCTATTTGTGGGCTAAAATTGGAGTCAAGATGGATCACCTCAACCTAGGAGACAACACTTAATTGTACACTTTATCTTTATTTGTATCTATTAGGTTTTAATCAGAGGTCATTTTGCTAAATGTTTTGAACCGGAATAAGAATTTAATTTGTGAAACAACTGAATTACAGAAAATTAGAGAATCCAGTGAATAGGGGTCCAAGCAAATGAATCGAGAAAAGCTCATTTATATTTAGCAAAGGGATAGTGCAAACAGGGTTATAACCTGGGAGGACTGAGGTGACATCCTGGCAGGGGCGAAGTGGGGCCCCACCTGGGGGGTGAGGATTCTGCTCCAGCCTGGGAGAAGGCTCTGACAAGGGGCCTGCAGATGACTGCCCAAGGGCTGCATCCCCACTGCCCCTGGGAGTAAAGTTTATGCCTCTCAGGTGCTCATTACCCTGCTGAGGGCCTGGACACCAGCCCTCTCTCTCTTCCTGAGAGTGGGTACTGACACGGTTTCAGAGCCAGTGCATCCTCTGATACAGAGCCTTTGGACTTGGAGCAGGTGGAGATCAGAATCTCTGGGAAAACCTCATATACTCCAAGTGCCAGGCCCAGAGCAGACCTTGGGAGCAGATGACTAAACAGATATATGTTTAGAAAGGCCACAGGGAGTTAATCTAGCTATAGCAGTGGAGTCTCTGGGAATGTGCCCTGGAGAGCAGAGGAGGCTGCAGGCTCAAGAGAGTCCTAGTGAGTGTGGCCTCTCCTTGAAGACTGCAGGCAAGGTCACTAGAAGCCCAGTTCTTTCTGTTCCCCCACCCAGTCCCATGGTAGTAAACATGAGGAGTTTAGCTTTCTGAGAAATCGATGCAGTTTACAGTCTCCTAAGACTGCCATTCATGCTAATATAGAATCATGAAATCATAACATCAATTGGCTTCCTGAGAGCTGGCATTGTAATTCTCCTTTAAAGAGAAAGATATCTTCCTCCTAAATGGTCATCTGATACCTTGAATTTAAATATACCCCTGGAGACTAGACGTGGGGTGTTAATCACTGTTGCCATGAAATGACTTATGTGCTTGCCACTTAGTGGCACCCCTAGGCTCAGAATCTGCCAGCCAGGTAAAGCTCAAGCCCTGGGATTAGCTCAGAGCGTTGGGCTCTGTCCTTCCAATACCTGCCTCCTCTGGTTGTATCTCCCCCGTCCCTCTGCTGTGCCAAAACCATGCATATCCAACCTCAAGACATGTTCCTTCTAACTCTCTGTCCCATATATGTACAAAATTTATATCTCACCTCCTAAACATCTTGATGAAATGGTCCATTTCCCCCATCTGTCTCCTTCTCTACTTTATTTTATGACTCTTGGGATTCTTCTGGCATAGTCAGTTCTCTGACTTTCCCCCATGAGCCTCAGGGCCCCTGCACCCAGTGGTCATCATAGTCCAGGCCCTGTATACCTTTGTGGGGCAGATAACCTATTGGAGGAGGTCTGCACTCAAATAGTAGAGAAAGAACACAGAAGTCAGAGACTAGGAAGTCAGAGAATGATGAGAAACACCAAAGGCAAAAGCAGCTACATGGGTGAGCACCTATGCAGGCACACAGTAAGAAAGACACAAGGTGCATGCATGGGTTTAAGGTTCTTGTGTCATGATCTTCACATTTTTTATTAATTTTTGACGAGGAGACCTTGCATTTTTATTTTGCACTGGGCCTCCCAGATTGTGGAGGCAGCCCATCATCCAGTGAATCTGTACCTTAAAGTAGTAGGTTTATTTCACTTGACATGGTTACACAGCCTGTAATCCCACAAATCAGAGCATCACCTGTGCAAAATATTTTGCAGTTATACAATTTCAAAATCTTCTAGAAAGACCTGCTACCTAGTGGCTATTCACACAATATCAGTGTCTTTCAATTTTTTTAATTTTTATTTATTTTTAGAGACAGAGAAAGCATGAGAGGAAAGGAGCAGAGAGAGAGGGAGACACAGAATCTGAACCAGGCTCCAGGTTCTGAGGTTTCAGCATAGATCCTGACACAGGGCTCGAATCCACAAACCGTGAGATCATGATGTGAGCCAAAGTCAAGTGCTTAACCAACTGAGCCGCCCAGGTGCCCCTCCAATTTCTAATCTTCTATTTTCTAATTTGCAGCTCATTTCCTTCCCAGATGCTTTACCAATCACTCACCTGAATTGGGGACCAACTATAAAAGTTTAAAGCCACACACATGGTTGGTTGAGATACCTGCACAGTGCACTGAAAAGATAGAGATAAGGGCAATTGTCAATCATGGAATAAGACAAATCAGAGTTCACATTCTAACTCTGTGATATTAGAATTAAATATCATGCTCTTATTTCCATATTTGAAAAGTAGACACAATAAAACATCAATCATATAAATTTATAATTATACCAGATATTGAATGTATATATGTATAATTAATTCCTTAACTAGTCACTATTCCTTCAAAGAAAAGTAAAAAGGATGAGTGAAATATGCAAATTGCTAGAACTAAGGAGAGCTGGGTGTGTAGGAGTTTTAGTTGGGAGTATGGCGGGAAAGTGAAGTCTGGAAGGCAGGGAGTCCAGGAGTGACTATATCCAGGACTCTTGTGTGCCCTCCCTAAGTCTCTGTTTTGTATTTGTTAAACTCTGTTATAGATGGGTTGATTGTGAGTTAATGAGGTAATTATTACAGGTACTTGCAGTGCTCTCTGACATATATTGCATGAAACCTGGAATAAGTGAGTTCCTCTCTCTTGTTCTGAGATGGGCCTTTTCAAAAGCAGAGATGAAGCAAGAGTATTTTGGAAGAGTAAGATGATTTAAATGTAATTTGTGGTGTATTTGTTTATTCTAGTACCTGTATATATTGCAGATTCTTAAGTGAGATTTGTCTCTATAATTGGTATGAACTCAAATAACATCCATTTGTGCTTGGATAACACAGAAGGAGATTAGCTTTAGAAAAAAAATGCACTATTTTATTTCTGTATGCAAGAATGAATTTGCATTGTACTCTTTCCTTCTCTTTATGCTCTTACATGAGAGGCTCTACCTCTTAGCCCTATAGATCAGCAGCGTTGACTTCACATGACACTCCATCCTATCCCCTGGAACAGGGGTAGGCTCAGCCATAACATAAGCCCTGAGAGCTCCAGCATGAGCAGGCTTCTCCATCTGGGCTATGTTGGCACATTGTTTCCTCCACCCATTTCCTTGGAGGGGATGTATCATTCCATCCTCCTGCTGTTCTTAGGATAAATCACTGTCTTACAGTGATTCTTAAGAGGATGTATGGATTTCACTAACAGTAAAACTGTTACTAACCAAGAAGAGAAAGATTTCCTCAGATTAAGTACACAAAATAATGTAGATTTGCTGAGTTAAAACTCCAAGATTCAGACTTCTTAGTGTTGATTATTTTCATACTTAAAGTGTTTTATTTGCAAATTGACATCAATTATACAAGGTTTTCCTATTTAATTGTAATATTTTATCATCTAGTTGTTCATTTAAACAAATTGTAAGATAATAGTTTATAATTATAATGAAATTGTAATCTACTATAGTAATAAAATATTACTACTGGTTAATAAATTATGTATTATAATATTGGTAATAGTGTATATAAGTAATTTTATTACAACATAATATTTAATATAGTGATTCTACTCTTCCAAGTTTGATATTTATTAATTCATATGAAGAAGTTAAGACATTTATTTGTCCACCATGTAGGATGAAAGAAAAATGATTCAAATATTGTTAAATGTCTATTTTTAGCTGTTGATAATTTCTAGGAAATAAATGCTGCACAAAGTCTAGGTGCAACCAGATGCATTTAGGCAGTAGGATGCAACCCACAAATTATGTACACTTATTATGTGCATTTTTCTTCCTACCTGTCCCCTAAATTCGATAGGCTTCCAAAGCTGCTAAATCTTGACAGCTACAATTGTTGATTCTCCTGACTTTAATCACTCTAGGTAAATGATTAGACCTGCATCCCCCATTCTTAGATGTGCTTGTGGTTTTAGAACTTCAGAAAAAATCTGTTCATTTTAGTCAGAGTTATGCAGGGAAATAGATACAATAGAAGAGAGAGAGAGAGAGAATGAGCCAATTCTCCGGACTGGTTCACATGATTATGGAGGCTGCAAAGTCCCATAATCTGTCATCTGTAAACTAGTCATCTAGGAAAACTGGTGATATAGTTCCAGTCTAAATTTGAGAACCCAGAGCACTGATGTTACAGGACAGAAGATGGATGTCTCAGTTTAAGAAGAGAGTAAATTCACCCTTCTGATACATTTTTGTTCTATTGAGACCCTCGATGAATTGGATTGTGCCCACCTGCATTGGTGAGGGTGGATCTTCTTTACTTAGCCTACAGTTCATAAGATAATCTTTTCTGGAAACACCCTCAGAGACATACCCAGAAATAGTGTTTTACCAGGTATGCGGCATCCCTTAACCCAGATAAGTTGACATGTGAAATTAAGCAACACAAAGTTTCATTGATTTTATTTTTTATTGAGGCCATATCCTCCTAAAGTACATCCAAAGTACAAACTAGTGAATTGGCAATTATTTTTTATATAATGATTTAAGAAAATGCTACTCTTTTGAATAATATCTGTCACTTTGTCTTATTTCATTTGGTGACAGAGGGGAAACATGAAAATGTCATGTCTGGTAGGAACAAAGGGTTATTGCCTTGTTTTGCCCTAAGGAGACTCCTAAGATGGACCAACCTTGCTCTTTGTCTCCTGACGTAGTGGATCATTTTGATCATAACACCTCTGGCTGTCTTGAGAAGAAGTTTCTCACTGCCTTGTCTCATATGGAGACTCAGCCCTCAGGCTTTGGGGCCTTAGAATGTAGAACTTGAGGGAATGAGGAAAAACTCAACATTCTGTAGTCCAACTGTGGAGGATAAAATCCTGGTTAATCATAAAAAATCCCAAGTGTGTGACACATCATTTCTCTTGTAAATTCTTAATAAATCATGCCAGTGCTCCTGAAATCTCCATATAGCAGACCACTTTGTTCTTATTGTTTCCACAACAGAAGAAATCTAATGTCAATAAAAGAATTATTGAAAATATTTAGCAAACAGATTAACCAATATTTTTTAAATGTAATATATATTTTTGTTAATAGTTTTAAAAATCTAAATAAAATGGACAATTTGTGGGAAAAATAAATTATAAAACTTATACCCAAGGTAAAACATTACAAAAGTTGTCAAAGAATTTTCTCCAAACAAGATGTCAGAGCCAAATCCAAGTTTTTAAGATTTTCTCAGAATCATTACTCTCAAAATTCCTTGTAATGCAACTTTATTTTGTGGTGACTGTACTGTGACTACTGTAATCTTAATTCAGAAAGCTAGTGAGGACAAGAAAGTACTGCACACCAGGAGTATATAACGAATATAGATCAATCTCAACACAAAAGGCAATGCTTGCAAAGAAAACTCTGTATTACATTGAGAGTACCTTCTTCAGATTCCAGGACTTCTTGGAAAGTTGTAAGGTGGTTTTGCATCAAAGGAGATGCAGCAGTGCAAATGTCTAAGCTGAGAGACAAAGAATGAAACACTTGTAATCATTGAGGTTGACTACAAAAACCGGAGTGATAAATACTGTTCCCTTTCTGTGGTGACTTGAACTTTCACATCCCACCCCTTGTGGGATGATTGTCAGCCATAAAGCAATGGTATCAGACCTGTACATGAAGCTGGGCAAGTTTTGGTAGATTACAGTCTATGGGCCAGATGGAACCAAGATTGTGTGTGTGTGTGTGTGTGTGTGTGTGTGTGTGTGTGTGTGTGTGTCTTTTTCTCTCTCCTCCTTCTCCTCCTCCTCCTCCCTTCTTCTTCTTCCTTATTTATTGTTTCTCCTTCTAACCTAAGCCTTTACATTTTTAAAAGATTGTAAAAAAGAAAAAGAACAGCAGTACCAACAGCACCAACCAAACTTCCCAAACAAAAGAGCAATGTGCGATAGATTCTGTGTCCTTTAAGCCTGAAACTTTTGACCTCTACATCTTTACAGAACAGAATTTTATGACACCTGCTCTAGAGGCATCCTTAGCTTTCTGCCTTTATTATTATTATTTCTTTTTTAGTATTTGTTCATTTTGAGAGAGAGAAAGAGAGAATCCCAAGTAGGCTCTGTGCTATCAGCAAAGAACCCCATACAGGCCTTAATCTCATGAACCTTGAGATCATGACCTGAGCCAAAATCAAGAATTGGATGTTTAACCAACTCAGCCACTCAGGCTTCCCTTTGCCTTTATAATATAACATTTTTTGGATGTTAAGATCAATCAATAAAAAAGTTACATCAACTATTGAAAAATTTGAGGAAATTAATTCTAAAATTATTACTTGCTAATGAATATATAATATATTTAGGAAACGAAAAGGAGACAGTGGAAAAGTTAGATGATAGAGGTTATTTAAGATTTAAATATGAAAATAAAAGTATTCTCAAAAGTCAGTAAGGAAAAATAAACCTTCATCACACCAGAAGTGCCGGGGAAATATTTTGTAAAGTTTATTTATTTTGAGACAAAGAAAGAAAGCATGAACAGGGGTGGGGCAGAGAGAGAGAGAGTGAGAGAGAGAGAATTCTAAGCAGGCTCCACACTGTCAGTGTGAAGCCCAGTGCTGGGCTCAACCTCACTAACTATGGGATCATGACCTGAGCTGAAGTTGTCACTTAACCAACTGAGCCACCCAGGCATCGTTGGGAAACATATTTGTAAAAAAGTATACAAGAAAAGAATCACATAGGGGCGCCTGGGTGGCTTAGTCGGTTAAGCGTCCGACTTTCGCTTAGGTCATGATCTCGTGGTTCGTGGGTTCGGGCCCCGCGTCGGGCTCTGTGCTGACTGCCAGCTCGGAGCCTGGAGCCTGTTTCAGTCTGTGACTCCCTCTCTCTCTGACCCTCCCCTGCTCACACTGTCTCTCTCTCGCTCTCCTAGAAATAAATAAAAAACATTTAAAAAAAAAAAAAGAATCACAAATAGGTAATAAAGATCCAAAACAATTATTAAATCAGTAATCAAAGGAATTACTTATTTACAAATATATACTGACTGCCTTCTCTGGATCAGGCATTGTTTCAGGTGCTGAAATAAAAATTAACCAAAATTCACCTTGAGAATTAGCAAAGATGTTCTCAAAGGTGATAACACAGTACGTGGAAAGAGGTGAGATGTTTTATTGAGTGTTGGCAGTAGAATAATGCTGGGGTTTATGGGATGCAATTCTAAGAAGCCCCCACTTGGAAGTAGAACATGTCGCATCTGCTAGCACATTATGCATGGGCTGAATGGTAACCCCAAAGCCCCACCACAGAGGCATCCACTGCAAACAGGAAAAAAGTAGATGTGCAGGGTGGGAGAGGTGAGTGAATTAGTTGTTTTTATTATTTTTTTCATATTTATTCTGTGATAAATGAAATTCTCTGGATTTTCAAGAATGGTTCTAGCATGTTATTCTGCATTCTTTTACTGACTCCTCCTAAGTCCCAAAACTTGGATCATGAAAAAGCAACAGTAGATCATCCAGTTCCTGTATATACAAGTGCTTGAACCTTCCTCAAAGAACCATGCCATAAGAAGGTAGGACATTTTTCCCACTTTCCAGACCCTGTACTTTTCCTTGCTTATTTTTAAGTATTGAGGATCTAAAGAAAGAATCTAGAGTAGACAGTGTTCTTCTATATCCATTGTCCAAATGGAAAAATAAAACCATCCAGCAAGAAAGACCCTTGCTGTCTTGAAGCATTGAGTACTTGGATCTTTTTTTTTTTTCCCCATCAGATTTTTTTGTTGGTGTTCTTTTCAAGGCCGTCCTTCCCTCATACCTGGGAGCACATGGACATCAGCTGATCTATGAGAAATGCTTCAGCTTTCTGTACCCTGCAGTCACTGAGAACGTGAATAAAGATGTTTTCCAATTGGGTCTTTTGCATAAACCCAGTTAGGACAAGTAATCAGACAAAGATTTTATGGGGTTAAATAATTTCTACTCTTATAGTTCTGGTAGAGAATTTTTTTAATCTAATTAACAAGAAGACTTCAACACCTATTGTTATTTATGCTTTTTGGTTTTTAGGAGAAAATGGCAAATAAATAACCAGAATGTCACAGATTTATTAAACCAAAAGGATTCCAGAGGATATGTCATGGAATCATTTGAAGTTCGCTTAGCTGTCTGTGCCTTGTACATTTACCAGGCTGCACAATCCTAGAAGTTTCAAAAGATCAGGCAGCAGAGAACACTGGTGATGGAGAAAGTGAGCCTTCCTTTCCATATTATCCTTAATGCTCCCTTTGGGCATGGCTTTCATGCCATCCCTATGTAAAAATGTGTCATTGTTTTAAAGGAATTTTACTACATACGAATTCTTTGGAAATATACAATATTGGTTGGTAGGTATAAGACAATATTGTTCAAGATATTTTCCATTTAATCCAAACGCAGAAAAACCAAGCTTACTTGCCTAAAAGAAGTCCTAGAGACAAAAAATAAAAAAGAAGTTCCCAGATATGTCCAGAATGAAAGTCATTACATCCAGCTTCCACTGCAGTGCCAAGAGGCCTTTGCTGTATTGTGCCCTGTGCAGTCAGATTTGTTGCATGGCATGAGGGCTCATGACATCAACTGGGGAAGCTTTTTATTTACTCATGTTCATGGTGAATTTTAGGGATATTTCCCAAAGCCAAAGAGGCATGGAGATTCTTACAAACAACTGTAAGGAAAAAGCCATGGACTTTTATTGAAGAGTGTGTTATTCTGCTCCATCTCTAAAGATGGCCTTTGAACTTAGTTTTATCTTATTCTATTTCCATAATGACTCAAAATGTTAAGACATCAGATCACATAGGTCTTCAGTATGCCATAATAGAACAAGAGAGATGCTGATTTCTGCTAGGAAATCTGGTATCCAGGTTTAGCCTGCATCTGAGAATTAGACAGAGGGTGGTTAGAGTCTATACCCAGACAGAGCTGTCCTCAGTTCAGTGGGATTACAGATGGCAGAATCTGACCGAATAACTATGGATAAGGTAAAGACTTTTGTGTATGCTTTTTCCTTTAAGCTTTAGATGTATGCTTTAAGGTGAAAAAACTCAGCATAAGTCTGAATCATTTCATTTCTCAATTTGACTAAGTTCTGAGAAATCTATTGAACAGGAAGTGAGCTATGCTATGTTCTCCCAGAAGTTACAGTAGGTCTGCATTTTGAAAATTAATTTATGAATCCCAAAGTTTCTGGCTACAAGCCCATTTCTGGTCAGTTGTTTCACTCTGTTGCTGTCAAAGTACTTTAAAAAAATCAAATTGCTGTCATGGAAACTGAAAGCCACCATCTCATATCTAATCAGAATACTGTAGAGATTGCTATCTCATTTTATCTTTGTAGTTATGAAGGCTAATTTAGTCTCTTACATTCCAGTATGTTCATTGACCTGTTCTAAAGTGGTAAGTGATTAACACTAAGTCTGTAACCATCCACTTTGTATAAAATGAATTTGCTTCTTAACTGCTTTTGTATTACCACAAAGTCTGTGACAAAATTTGTATTGTATGCTATTATATTTATCCTCCCCCCACACTTTATTGAGATATAACTGACACATAACACTTTATAAATTTAAGATGTACAGTTATTTTATTTGATACATTTAAGAATTGCAAAATGTGGGCGCCTGGGTGGCTTAGTCGGTTAAGCTCCAACTTTCGCTTAGGTCGTGATCTCGCGGTTTGTGGGTTCGGGCCCCTCATCGGGCTCTGTGCTGACTGCCAGCTCAGAGCCTGGAGCCTGTTTCAGTCTGTGACTCCCTCTCTCTCTGACCCTCCCCTGCTCACGCTGTCTCTCTCTCTCTCTCTCCTAGAAATAAAAATAAAACATTAAAAAAAAAAAAGAATT
>NW_024081378.1:658844-737605 GCF_003009895.1 Hyaena hyaena | reverse complement strand
CCCTCCCCTGCTCATGCTGTCTCTATGTCTCTCAGAAATAAATAAAACATTAAACATTTTTTAAAAAAAAAAAACCTCTTAGGCTAACTGCAGCCATTGTTACCAACAAAACCATTTGTGAAGACTATACACAAATTTGTGATCCCACGGAAACTATTAAAATAAATTTAGACCTTGATTTGTTGGTTAGGGAGCACTAAGATGCTGTAATGAGACTCCAAGTAATTCAGTGATCTGAAGAGAATAGAAGTTTCTTATGTGGTAATACTGAAGTGAACATTTCAGGTTAGTAGGCTGCTCTGGTCCCTCAGTCATGCCAGGAAGCAGACTGATAGTGCATGCTCCTTGTCATTTCCAGCATGTGACCTCAGAGCTTGGGGGCACTCTCTACTTCTGTTTTTCCAAATTTCTCTTGGGAGAGATAAGTCCCAGGGCTACAGCCAGCTGAAAAGGAGTCTATGAAACAGATTCTTATTTATCAGACACCTGCAACATTACTATATAGAACATTGGCTGAATGGATTTTGGTGAGCAAATAGTCTCCACCACTACATTAGGCTCCACAAGTTAGATGAATAGTATGTTGGACTGTAATTTCTAAATTGCTATTGATAACTGGGGTAACTTCAACCTTTATTCCAATTTAAAAATATAGTTCAATAAATATGGAATGAGGATGTATTTACAAATCAAGTCTTTATCACTATTTTATAAAATTTCTAAAGCCAGATTCTCAGTAGTATTCCTTTTGCTATCCTCACTCATGATGGCTTTGTCCCCACCATGTAGTGATGTGCACAGCGGCAACTCACCTGGCAGGACCGAGTCCCTTTCATTTCTCCTTGGCAATGTGCACCACAGTTGTCAGAGATACAAAGCTGTGTTGATATAAATATATCTGATTATTTTCAGACCATCTGGATCTAGTTTAAAAACTGATATTAACAGGGCATATGGCAAATAAACTCCACATCCTCCTTGGCTCCGCTAAAGAGGTAGCTGTTTCTTTATTTTCATGACCAGCCCCAAGGAGAAGGCTAAAATTCTATCTATAATCAACCATTACCAAGTACATTTTTCTCACCATGTCAAGAAATCTGAAGACATTGTCAAATATCCTTTTTCATTTCTAACTTATATAGTCAAGAGAGAAGACATGTGTTCCAAAACTGAAGTCTTGATACAGTATGAAGGTAGATTATGCAAAACAAAAGGATTTGCAACCGCATGCATAACTTTTGCCTACCTGATGATAAAATGCCCTTAGTCTCTATAAAGAGACGCAGTTAGATAATTGAACCACCAGATGGCACCACAGAGAGTGTAAGTTTCTGCAACAGTCACCAGGGTGTGTAAGATTTGCTCTTTGCTTAAGTATCTGTTATTGTTTTAATGCTTATTTATATATTTTTAGAGAGAGAAATAGCGAGTAGGGAGGGGCAGAGAGAGACAGAGACAGAATCCCAAGTATACCCAGCACAAACTCACAAACCATGAGATCATGACCAGAGTCGAAACCCAGAGTTGGACACTTAACCAACTGAGCCACTCAGGTGTCCCAAGTATCTGTTATTTGTAACATCAAAATTTGGTCATTGCTCTGTGAAGTCAAAGATTATTGGAGAAATAACAATGTTCCCCCTTCTAGTTTATTCCCCTAAAGTAGGTATGAACCAACAATGTCATATTAATTACAATATTTTATCAATGTTTTACATTTAAATGGTACAATATAGACAGTGTATTCACAATTCATTGTGGTTATAAACCAAGAGAGGAAGAACTGTGGAAACTGCATACTTTTTAAATGTGTACTTTAGGAGTGCCTCGGTGGCTCAGTCAGTTAAGCGTCCTACTTCAGCTCAGGTCATATCTCGCAGTAGTTTGACCCCCATGTTGGGCTCTGTGCCAACAGCTCAGAGCCTGGAGTCTGCTTCGGATTCTGTGTCTCCCTCTCTCTCTGCCCTTCCCCTGTGCGCTCTCTCTCTCTCTCTCCCACTCAAAAATAAATAAAACATTAAAAATAAAAAATAATAAAAGTAATAAATGTGTACTTTAATTTGCATGCGTGAAGAATGTTTTTTAAAAAGTTTTTAAAATAAATATTTTATAATATAAATATATATTTATAATATATAATATATTGTATATAATATATATGTAAATATATATATAAATATGTCACATATATATGACAGAAACATTCTCTGTCAGAGACAGAGAGCAAGCAGGGGAAGGGCAGAGAGAGAAGGAGACACAGAATCCGAAGCAGGCTCTAGGCTCTGAGCCATCAGCACAGACCCCGACACACGGCTGGAAACCATGGACAGTGAGATCATGATCTGAGCTGCAGTTGGATGCTCAACCAACTGAGCCACCCAGGCATCCCACATGCATAAGAATTTAAAATCCAGGTGTTTTTTTTTTTTAAAGTTCCAGTATTGAATCACTTGTGGTCATGAACTAACAGGAGAGGAGAACTTACGACTAATAGAATCTTTCAAACATAAGTCCTCTTCTGTTTGTCCCCAGAAGGGGCAGGCAGGGTGGTTATCTATTTGAACGCATCCTGTGGCCTGTCAGTGCACCTCCTTACTGACTGACCAGACCCCTGGGCAGGGCTAAAGTTCCACATTGCAAGTTTTACAAGTCATGGCATGTTGCTCTGAGAACTGTCTCTGGCAAACAGTTGGCGGCCCCACATGAACTTAGAACTTACAGGCTGTGTCACTGCCACATGTTGCAAAGAGGCCCTGCCCAGAAGGACCTAATTCAGCTTTAGAAGGTCCCTGAGATTTCTAGAATGTCAGCAGTTCCGTATGTTAACATATAAAGCAATTCAATGAACCCTATGGAATTCCTGCTTTAAGTGATAGATGGAGGGAGGATGATGCAGAGATCATTCCCAATGAGTGTCTGTCCAAAAGGAGCAACTAGTGTTGAGGACACAGGAGCTCATGATAAGTAGAACCCATGCACCAGCTGTGAGGTCTTAAGGAAGGAGTGACCATTTTCTTCTGCCACCCCACTCTGCCAGTCTCATTGATTGTTATGTGTACTTGAAAATAGATGAACCTGATAGCCCCAAAGCTCTCTCCTTTCAGGAAAAGGATGGATACCCTAGGTCTCTTTTTTATATTTCTCTCTTCTGCTCTTCTGTTTTCTAGCAGTCCTACCTATAGTTCCATTACTAATAGGACTTTGAGTTTCCAGGGAAGCCACCAAATGCCATTAAAAACTCTGTAGTTTACCTAATGAGGCAATGGACAATGCCTAAATATGATTCAGATAAGGGAAGCCATACATAACATATTTCAAGTTTAATAGATGAGAAGGTTATGATACAAAGTTGGAATCTATTAGGGATGAGGATACCTGCTATTGCTCTTTTGTGTTTAATATTTTCTTTTCCCAGAAAAGGCAAATAATACATGGACAAGTGTGTCTACACTGACAGAAAGACCACTTTATGGAGATGTCATTGTGTACTTTTAACAATGATGAGAGCTTTCACGAAGCATACGTTCTTATATTGCTGGTGCAATGAACTCTGTAGTTTCATGGGTCCCTCAAGGAAGGAAGCCCTGAGTGGATCATCACTCAAAGAACCACACTGTTTGGTCTCATACAGTATACTGGGCTGGCTGGATTCTGAACTCTGATCATCTAACCAGTTTGGGTTTTTTTTTTTTTTAAATTTTTTTTAATGTTTTATTTATTTCTAGGAGAGAGAGAGAGACAGCGTAAGCAGGGGAGGGTCAGAGAGAGAGGGAGTCACAGACTGAAACATGCTCCAGGCTCTGAGCTGGCAGTCAGCACAGAGCCCGATGCTGGGCTCGAACCCACGAACCGCGAGATCATGACCTAAGCGAAAGTCGGACGCTTAACCGACTAAGCCACCCAGGCGCCCACCAGTTTGGGTTTTTTAATAAGTTTATGATAACAAAACAATGTTCCCTTGAACTAACTAGTCTTTTTTGTTATTAAAACTAAACATCAGATTTTATCATTTAATTCAAAAACAAACTGTTAGGGTGCATGAAAACTGTTTAGATTATGATCACAGCTCTCCCAGATTTAATCATGTGCTTATGAGTCGTATTCTTACACACCCATCAGATGCAGCCAGGGATTTATGATCAGTACCAGTTTCAAAGAAAATGCTCAGATTGATTCATGAAACCAGTCTCCCTATCTTTTATCTTCCTGCCTCTCTCCTCTCAATAAAAACAACAAAAACAGAACAAAACAAAAACAAAACAAGAAAAAAGAAAAAGGGAAAACGAGTGTTTCCCTTGATGCTGAATCTCCAGCTCTGACCCCAGCTTAGTCGATAACCTCAAGTAAATTGCTTCCCAGCAGCAAGCCTGCTTTTAAAAGATAACTTGGACTTGGTGGAAGCTTCAGCATCAGCTCTCCTTCCCTGGGTAGAAAATATCCCTGACATGGGGCTCCTGGGTGGCTCAGTCAGTTAAGTGTCTGACTTCGGCTCGGGTCATGATCCCCCAGTTTGTGGGTTCGAGCCCCGCATCAGGTTCTATGCTGGTAGCTCAGAACCTGGAGCCTGTTTCAGATTCTGTGTCCCTTCTCTCTCTCTGCCCCTCCCCCACTCATGCGCACGCACTCTCTCTCTCTCAAAAATAAATAAACTATAAAAAAATAAAAATAAACAAATAAATAAAAGAAAGTATCCCTGACAAAATCACCTGTCTTCTGCTTTAGCATTTTCTGTAGGAGACACTTCCATTTTTGAACAATTTGAATTAATAAAGAATTCTTCTCATGATGCTAAAACCTTCCTGTGTTTTACGTCTATCTACTGGTCCTGCATTTTGCTGCCTGAAGTCTTACAAAATAATTCTAACCCCTTATCCATAGGCTTCCTTTTAAACATTTGAATGCAATTGCCACATTTTCAATGTTTCTGTGCGTATGCATATCCTCAGCTTCCCCAGATGCCGGTATAGCACTGGTATGGTGGACTTTCTGACTGCCTTGTCTGGATGGCTTTGTCTCAGAGCTCATACTCCTAAGTTAAGCTTCTTTCTATAGATAGAGCTGACTAGCACAGAGTTACCAGAGAAGAAAAACAGCTCTGTCCGCTGACAATTTTGTGTGCAGATTCATGTGAGTGCCTGTGATCGAACCTGGCCACCATTGAAACAGAGAATATTTCAGTCTGTAGCTTGAGGAGAGGAATAGATATTTTGACTAAACTTTGTGAACAATTCAGTCAGGTATTTTGTACTCATTTGTGGTCCCTGTGGAACACCAGATGTGTTCAATCAATATTTACTGGCTAATGCTCAATTAATGTTTATTGAACTGAGAAGGAATTTTTTTAAATTAAAAGTAAACTCTAAAAGAGAAATTTAACCAATTAATTTCTTTGGAGATTATCACTTTGTAAAATAAGTGGATTTAGCTGAAATATATCTGACACTCCTTTCACTTCTTATATTTGCTGGTAATTTTCAAATAAAAGGAATTTGTGTATTATAGTTCAGTCTCCTGAGAAGTCATATTTTGCACTGCAAAAATGTAAGTGGCAGGTGACTCATCACTCTTTTTCCCCCAATGAGGGACAACTCAAAGAATGAAATATATATATTTACTTACTTGCCTAAGGCTGGCTAAATTATTGCAAGGCTAAGGAAAGGTTGGAACCATGGCAAAGTGGAAACTTAAAAAATATTCTATTGAAAGGTTGTCAGTGTCTGTGTCACAGCAATGACAACATATTAATGTCAAAGTATTTTTTTTTCAGGGAAATCCAGATATTCAGGTGGCTTTGGGAAGTTTGTGCAGTGCCCTAGAAATCAATCAGTGGGGTTGTCTTGCAGCACAGCAGGATTGCTTTCTTTTTAAAGAGCACGGAGTAGATCAATGGACCATCCCCCATGCCTGACTTCATGAAATTGAGACTCATTTGGAAGGTGAGGAAATGTGCTGGCCTGGAAAGGCTGCCCTTCCTGTTCACCTTCTCTGCATCCTTTCTCATTTGCATCCTCTTCCTTCTGAGGGCATAACTTCAGGGTTGATGTGGAAACAACAAATTTTAGCCCCCACTTCTGTCTAAGGACAAAAAGTCATTTTGACAGATAAGAGCACCTGTTTATGCCTAATCAGAGAAATGACCAACCAAGTTACTGTCTCTGGAAAAGCAGTAAATCATTTTAGTGTATTTTCTTCAAGATTCAAGTGTTGAGTTTGGTTTCAGGAGAGAAAAATAGAAAGGACCAGGCCCATGGAGTGTGGTGGAGAGTGGTGGTATAGAAGAGGCAAATGGTTTCTTTTGATTTTTGTTTTTTGCTTTTGTGTTTGCTTTTTTGCAAATGGCTTCTAAACAGGCAGGCAAAGAAAGGTGATTAAAACACCTCATGTTCACTAGCATGAGTTTCAGGGAGAAGGTGGCCATTATAACTATAGTTATTAAAATGAAAGGTTTTTTAATGTTTATTTATTTTTGAGAGAGAGAGAAACAGAGTGTGAGATAGGAAGAGGCAGAGAGAGTGGGAGACACACAACCTGAAGCAGGATTCAGGTTCTGAGTTGTCAGCACAGAGCCCAACACCAGGCTCAAACCCACCAACCCTGAGATCATGACCTGAGCTGAATTCACATACTTAGCGAACTGAGCCACCTAGGTGCCCCTATAGTGAAAGTTTTTATAGATGAAGTAGGTCTTGACTTGACCATTAAGTTTGAGGGACCCAACCAGGCAAGGCACAGTGGTTACATATGCTGGATTCTCTGTTATCTTTATCTAAAGCTAGTAAATTGACATCACTTTTCTTATCCTTCCCCTTAACTGGTGAATCCTGCTGTTCACAGGAACCCCAGTCCCACTGCTTCTCGAAGGAAAGGAACATTTCATCTTCTGGCTTTTGCCTGCCTTGGTGGGGCAGTCAAGGTGACCACTTGGCCCCAGTGTCCTTTGGCTCCCACATTTCAGAAAACATGCTGAATAGTAGAGAACACTGTTGACTAGTTCTTTTGATTATCCTCAGTTTACTCCTCTTCACCTTTGCTAGGTGTTCAAAGTACTTAAAGAGCAGTGGAGCATGTAGTTAACAGGGGGCTTCATTTTGACCCTTCTCATCATGGCAAAATGTTCAAGGGCAATTCCAGGCATTATCACCTCTGCATAGAATCTTGGTACCTGTGCAATATTGTACAATTTTCTAACTATAAGTGACTAGGTACATCAATAGTTCTCATTCCACCTTCTTTTTATTTTGTTCATAAAAGTTTATCAAATAATATTCCTTTTCTAATTAACGTAAAGTCAATGTAACCCTGTTACCCATTAAATTTGATTCCTCAAAGGGTCACCAATAACTAAGGCTTACAGGGTCATCTCTGTCAAGAAGGCCTGCATGTCACATCATATAGGGTAGGATCCTCCATGATTTCTTTTGGCACCCTGTTGTTTTCTTTGTAGTTTACAACAACTGGTAACTGTGTTTTATAGTGCCTACTCACTCTACTGGTAATGCTCTCAAGAAAAAGTTCATTTAGCTATTTACCTTGCATGTATCGAAATGGTAATGAATGGATTAATGAACAAATCAGTGCAATTCATTGAACAAATCAATGCATGGATTTGATTCTTCTTTATTATTTGCACAACAAAATTGTTAAGTAGATCCTTGCTATTGTCTCTGGCCTGGGGCTTTCAGTTAACATATAGTAGGAATTGAATTCATCAAAAATCTGCTCCTAGACATATGTCTGTATTTGTGAAAATTCTAAATGATGTGAAGTTGTTTCATTATTATAGCAAGAATTGGAGACAGGCTTTTAGGAATGTATGAGTTTTCCTCTGGTTGGTCAGTGGTGTTTATTAGAAGTAAAGACACAGGAAATCAATTTCTCTTTTTTCTGTACATCCCTTGAAAACTGTTCAGTAGAATAGATGGGTCTCTGTTCCTCTAATTTGTGACATCGCATAGGTTTAGACCAGCAGTTTGACAAAGGATTTGGGAGTCAACCCAAATTATCTTTACATGCTTTTTGGATTTTTTGTTTTTGTTTTCATTTTTGTTTTTGTTTTTTTGGTAAAAGATGGGTGGTATAGAATTTTTGTTTCCAGACAAGTAACAAGAAAAGAGAAGAGGACAAAACAGAACTTTGTTATCTGAGCAGCAATCAGGCAGTCGTGGAGGCCAGAAAACAGCTTGATAGATCATAGCACTTTACATGCTTCTTTTTGAGAAACAAAAGAAAAACAACGCAAGCATACTTTCAGCTTTTATCTTCACTGGAATCCTCTGTAGGGAATTGAACTAGACAGCTACAGCATTATGTGGACTTCTTTTTTCATATAGACAAAATGTTGGTCAATTTAGACATGTCAGCTTGGATTTATACTTTTAAAGGGAAGAGAATTCTCTGTGGGAAGGTGGCATTTACCTCTTATGTACATTCCCAGAAAATGACTAATTTTGCATGATCATACTTCTATAATACTGCTCAGTGATAGCCAAAATAAATGAACTGAAGTGACATTGGCTGTTTGCAAGAATTAAAAACTAGGTTTCTGGAAGAATCCTTTGGTCATTTTTATTTATGATATTTCAGATTTCCTTGAAATCCCTCCCCCTTCCTTTTTTTCCTAACCATTGATAGAACTAGCAATTCTTACTGTGATATACAGATGTTCACACAAATCTTACTTATTACTAACTATGTCTTTTGACCATCAAAGATATTATCACTTTAATTTATTCTGTCTTTTTCTATGTATCCTTGAAGTCATGGTAGTCTTCATTCTGTATCTATGGCTTTTAAAGATACAGTGTTGTTCAAACTTGGCGGCTAAGTGTGCTCAATCCTAGAAAAGAGAAAGTACCTCACTAACATCTGAAACAATTGGGACTACTTTTGATGAAATGTTAATTCATTCCTTCTCTTTTTTTATGCTACAATTCAAACATTCCTTTAAGAAAAACAAAGATAGGGGCACCTGGGTGGCTTAGTTGGTTAAGCTTAGGTCATGATCACGCGGTTCGTGGGTTCGGGCCCCCCGTCAGGCTCTGTGCTGACTGCCAGCTCAGAGCCTGGAGCCTGTTTCAGAGTCTGTGACTCCCTCTCTCTCTGACCCTCCCCTGCTCATGCTGTCTCTTTCTCTCTCTCCTAGAAATAAGTAAAAACATTAAAAAACATTAAAAAAAAAAAAGAAAAACAAAGATAGGCACTGTCAAAATGGAAGCACTTAAAGCACTTAAAAGTAGATCCCAGGTCACTTGAGGGACTTTCAGAAAAGACTAGTGTTGTCCACACTTGCATGGAAACACTTCAAGCTTTTGGAAAATTTTAAAATAGCTTTTAGTCTGAACCTCACTCAACATCAAGCCCTTAAATAACTTTCCTCTTTCTGTTTTTTTTGTGTTTTGTTTTTTGTTTTTTTTGAGAGCGAGGACACAAGTGAGCACAGGGCAGAAAGAAAGAGGGAGAGAGAGAGAGTCCCACGAGAGACAGAGAGAAAGATAAGCCAGCCTCACCTGAAGCAGGGCTCATGCTCACCTGATGAGGGGCTAGTGCCCACCTGAAGCAGAGCTGGTGCCCACCCAATGCAAGACTCGAACTCACAACCGTGAAATCATGACCTGAGCCGAAGTCCGATGCTTAATGGACTGAGCCACCAAAGCACCACTAAATAACTTATAAATAACATTTCTTAAATAATTGTATTGTTTCCCCAATGCATTATTTAAAAAAAAAAACTATAATTTGCTATCAGTTGAAAAGATGTCTTTTTTTTTCTTTCTGCTAGTTTTTAAATTTTTTTTTTTATTTTTAGCATTTATTCATTTTTTTGAGAGACAGAGTGTATGTAGAGGAGGAGTAGAGAGAGAAGGAGATACGGAATCTGGAGCAGGCTCCAGACTCTGAGCTATCAGCACAGAGCCCAGTGCAGGACTTGAACACAGAGCAATGAGATCATGACTGGAGCTGAAGTCAGAAGCTTAACTGCCTAAGTCACCCAGGTGCCCTGTTTTTGTTTTTGTTTTTTTTTAGTACAGATATTTTTTTAAGTTTATTTATTTTTAGAGAGAGAGGCAGAGCACAAGTGAGGGAGGGACAGAGAGAGAGAGAGAGGGAAAGAGAGAATCTCAAGTAGGTTCTGCACTGTCAGTGCAGAGCCCAATGCCCGCTCTAACTCATGAACCACGAAATCGTGACCTGAACTGAAGTTGATGTTTAACTGACTGAGTCACCTAGTCACCCCACTGCTGTTTTTTAAACCAAAATTCACTAATCATGAATATTTGTAAAATTGAATTTCAAATGCAAAATACATAATGTATTTTAAGCTAAGGTTTGTTACTGATTCACTTAAAAATTATCTTTGCAATGAATTTTTTTCACCAAAAAAACCTTATTATTATCTATGAAAAATGCAGTGGAACAAATTCTTGACAGAAAATGGAGAGACCTTTTAACCTCAAAGCAGTTTTAAAGAGGCAGGGTAGCCATCACAGAGAGAAGATAACAGCTGCAATGGTGGAGAGAGGTCTGGATCTGATCAGGATTCAGGAGACTCTTCCTGGATCATGTTTCCTGGATTTCCACTCTACTTCATCTTGGAAAACAGCATCATTTTCATTTGCATACTTCTACAACCATCTCTCTTGATTTCATCCTGTTAAATTCTTCATCCCAAGTACGATGGGTGAAGAAATTCATGATATTTACTTAAAATATTGCATAGCTAAACTTATGCTATGTGTCAAAATGTTGAGGAACAGCTTATGAAGAAAGAGGGGGACAAAGTAAAAAATAAACAACGCATAAACACGCAAACAACTTCCGTATGAACATGACTTTGAAGAATGTGGAGCACAGGCTTCTCTCAAGAAAAATGAAAGCATTGATGTATACATTAAAGAAATAATCCTAGTTTTTTAAATTCCATAAACACATCAAAACATGTTACAACCTGAACCACCTTCCTCCCTACAGCTTGCCTTCCCAATCAAAGAAACATTTTGTAGTGTGTTATACTGGGGTCTGGCCAAACAAGAGGATCTAAGGCTTAGTGAAGACATGACATTTTAAAACCGGCTGAGATAGGGTTGTGAATTGGGTGAGGTTTGTCTATGTTGTGATTCACATGTTCCTGTCTGTGTCTATTTCAGGTTCTTTCTCTCCTTTCTTCATTCATGATATATTATAGAGAAAGCTGCTGTTGTGTTGGTAGCTGAGGGTTCATGGCTACCCCTTTCCAGGAAACATCCCTTACTGAATGGAATCACCCTAGCTATGAAATTTTTTTATCACTCTCCAAGTACAGCCAGTGACTAACAACTGGTACAAGATGCTGGCCCCTCTGCCACAGGTGGAGTAATTCTGTAATGTGGTCCATGCTCAAGAACACAGTCATGGGGCCAGTCTGCTTCCAGCTAAGACCTCATCCTTGTTTGCCTTTTCCCCCATGCCCTATCCTGTTTCTCCTACTCTCCTGCCCCTGAGAGGACTACCCCAGTATATCACCTGCCCAGGACCCCAATTTCAGGCTCTACTTTTAGGGAACCTGACCCAAGTCAGGGCTTCCCAACATCTGCTGCTGTTGCTCTCCTTTCTAAGCCTAGCCTCCATCCTTGCCCTTCGTTCTGTGAACTGCTGAATATCCTTCACTAATCTTTTTTCTATTCTTAAATAGAACCTGTTTGCAACCACAGCTTGATGCCTGTATCTGGCAGGGTCAGGTGGGGAGACACAGGCTGTATAGTACTTTGAACAAGGATAGTTTAATATAAAGAATTACTAACTCTAACAGGATTAAAGTAAAGAGGGATTGGCTAGTAAGAAGTAAAGAGAACACTGAAAAATACATGAATAATATATAAAAGATAGGTAACCAAGGAATTGGTCCCAGGGGATAAGATGCCGAATTGTTGGAGGGGCTGTGGCCATGGATCTCTGGATGACAGAGAAGTCCATGTGGTTCTGCACCAGTAGAACTGGTCAGAAATCCACCCTTCAAATTGTTGGGGAAATCTTTCTACTGGGAGATGTCCAACTAGGGAGTCATTCCACTGTAAAATCATCCAAGGTGGGTCTGGGGAAGCTGCTGGCCCTGGGTGCAACTGATTGCTGTGCAGTGAGGAGCCAGGTTGGAGAGAAGCTTCCCACACTGCAGGAGCTGGGCACTGAGGAAATTGTGTGTTGCAGAGCCTGGAGCTGGAAGAGCTGTGCATGCTTGAAATCAGCCTCTTGGAGACACTGTCATGCTGCAGGAGGTGGATGGATGGTATAGAAGCAGCACACACTGCAGAAACCTGCTCAGAAAGTTCCAGAACCAAAAAACAAACCCTTTACAGTGTCCCTACAGCATCCACTGCTGACAAAACTTACTACCAGTTGGCCAAGAAACATATTTATGTAGGGCCCAAATCTATTTTTCCATGAATTAGCTATGAAGGACAAACACAGAGCTGAGAGGCAATTAATTGATAACTGGCGCAATGTCCATTTCCTAATGTGATGAACTGGCAGAAACTCTTTCATAGTCAGGTATGATAAGGAGGGTCTGATAAATCTGAGGTGGAACTGCAAAAGGACAAGGCTTTGAAAGGGATGTTGTAATACTTCCAAAACGACCCCTTGGAACTGTAATAAGAGTATTTTATTTCATCAGAGCTCCCTAATCTCACTCTCTAGGCTCTCTGTCTTCTGGGATAGATGACACCCATGGCTCTGAATGCCACATTCCACCGGTTTTCAGCAAGCACATAGCTCAAGCATTGTTGTCAAACTCCTCTCTTTAAATAGGACATTGTTCCCCACTACTACCCCCCCCCACAGCAAATGGGACTACAAACCCCAAGGCGAATAAATGACTGAAAGAAGGCATGCACACTGTTATCAAATAATTTTGCTGCTGATTCTGTTCTTGCCAGCTTACAGTCCTGCCCTTAGATGTCACAAAAATAGCTAAATGAATGCAGTATACCCTTGATCCATGAATCTTCTCTTAGAAATCTTAAGCAGACTGATGCTTTTTTCACAATGTATAATACTTTTGAACTTTTGTATTTGTGACTTTTCCAAGGTCTAGTGTCAATTTGGGATGAAACACTTGTCCTAGATATTCATGACATAGTGGAAAGATCACTGCACTGAGAGGCAGGCTACCTCCATCCATACCTAGCTGGTTCATTGTGAAAAGCTTCCCTAGATCTCCTGTCTCAGTTGGTCCATCCATAAAATGAATGAGTTGCATTTAAAGGCTCTAAAATATTGTGTACCTTTGCAGTTCTACTGGGTATCAAAGAATTGAATTCTGTCAGAAAGCCTAGTTTAGGAATCACAACTATATGCACACAGTCACCTTTTCCCTTTCTCTCCTCTCCATGCAAATGTGTGTGCCTGCCAGGTGCCCCAGCAGTTTATATGTATAAATATGAGGGGAAGATCAGCAGGTTATAGACTAAAATGTTAAGAATAGTTATTCCAGGAGATAGGATTATGGATGATTTAAATTTCCTTCTTTATACTTTGCTAAGTCTTCCAAATATTACATAATCTGAACGGCTCACAGTTGTAATCAGGAAAAGTAGATCTTATTTAGAAGTAATATTCATTTCAACATCTTATAGAAGATATGAACCAAGGTCACACATGTGCAAAAGTGAAATGTCCCAGTAATCCACTCACTGAAGAAATGAGGTTGGAGGGTTTGCAACCACACCTGAAGATCAGTGCTTTCTACAAATGCTCATGTGTCTGCTGGACAGAGCGTGTTTTCAAACATCCTCAACTGTTTCTGATCACACTGGTAATTCCATCTTTTGAAGATGATCCAACCTGCACTTCTCAGAAGAAGCAGAAAGAAAAGCAAGTTAGAGGAGTAAGAGTTTTGTAAACATGTTGGGGAAACGAGAAAGCAAAAAGGTAGAAGGTGGTTATGCAGACACCCTGGAGGGAAATCATCCTCTACTTGAGGAGAAGGGGAAGTGTCCAGTTTCCAGTTATACCACCTTCTCTGCCAAGCAAAACATTTTCTTGGCAACTTGAATGCAGTTCACATTTTGTGTCTTCATTGTCGATATAAAGAGACAAAAACTCATTTCGAAGTATTGCTTCCTGTTGATAAGATATCACTGCATATGATGTATCACAGGGGCTGTTATGGAACAGTATCAAGTAGTTATGGTCGTCTTTAAAATTGTATCTGTTTTTCATCACTGAGAGTGACTCTGGTGAAGGGGAGGAAAAATTCCTCTCTACTTTCAAGGTCTTTCAACTGGACTAAGATGAATTTACATGAGATGGCTTAACAGGAGAAAAAAAACACAAATTTATCACATGCACACAGTGGCTCAATAATGAAATAAAGACCTAAAGAAATGACCAAGGCAGGCAGTTTTTATACTTTTTAGATAAAGAGACAGTAAATTCAGAAGCAATTGACAGGACAAAACTTTGGGAGCTTCAATTAGCAAGAATTTGAGCAATGGTAGTAAATTAGTAAAAAGTAACAAGGATTGTTTATGCAGCCTTCTTGGAACTAAATTTCCTATCTTTGGTGATAAGGACATCCCTTATTCCTGGAACAGAGAGAGTAGTTTCATATGGGAGATTTATTTCCTGATTTCAGGGGAACAGAAGAAGGTCTGAGTGTCTTTGCATATGTTCTCTGTTAAGTAATTTTATTTAAAATAATTAGTACAACAAAATGGTACATTTTGTGGCTACCTTCCCTTAGCCCTACAGTGGCCACATATGACTTGTATACTCTTCTCTGTTCAATCAGACTGCATCCTTTAGCATGAGTGAAACACATTTTTTAAGTCTTATAAATATGTAAGTTTCACATCAGCAAATTTTCTTCTCCTGTATCTTTGGGAATGGAATTATCCTTTTTACCAACAATCTGAAGAGGTTTTGGTTAGTTCATCCTTGTCCTGTTTGTCTTAGAGATCAAGGTATTGAATTAGATGAGAATTTTAAGACTCACGATAATTGGTATAAGTGAAGAAGCTAGAACCTGTTTCCGGTGGACCCTGAGCAAGCTGTGACCCTAGAGACATCCCAGGAAGCTAGAAATGGAATGAACTGGTAGGATGTGTTTATTTAGTAAACTAGAGCCTTTGAAATAAGAGACTGAAGTAATTGTCTCCATGATAAATGGCCAAATTTTATTCTGAGTTTAGAAAAAGAGAACTACCCAATTAATGTTCTCCGTGTTCAAACATAGTAGCTTAGAATCTCCCACTGCCTGCTAAAACTGGTTTCACTTTGCAAATGCAGATGAAACTGTGAGGGCCTCTCCCACCTAAGGACCTCCCTAGGCACTGGGAAAACCGGCTTAACTGCTGCATTCTAATTTCTCTTCTATCTGACTAACTTGAAAGATGTTTGATCTTGCATTCCGTTTCTGTGTTGTTTTTCAAAATCTGGGCTCCCTTGTATCCTAGGCAACCATTTGAAGCAGAGATAATCCAAAGTGGGAGGCTTCCTGTGTGTTTGTCACAACCCCTAGTCCCAACTAATAGCAACTATCTTGGTACTGTCATCTTGACCCTTTGGGGTCAAAGCTGATAGTAGTCAGAGGCATTTGGTGGCGCTGCATTGGGCTTGGCAGCCAAGGAGGGAATACTTGTATCCTTTTACCACCTCTACCCCCTCCTCCTCTCTTTTCTCAGTCCAATCTACTTAGAATTGTAGAAAGGTAAGGAAGGAGATACTGTGCTAATTACACAGTTTCTAACATACTGCCCAGTCTCTGCTTTTTTTTTTTTCCTTTTTTTAATCTTTGCTGGAAAATGCACCAGTGATGCTGCAAACCTGAGAGTGCTTAATTAGAAAGCCTGTTTACCAGTCCTGATTTGGTGCTATAGCTTGATAAATCCCTGACTTTTGCACTATGTCAAAAAATTTGATTGCTCCTCACTAACTAGGCAGTCTGCAAAGCATTGCTAGCACCTCTCTTATCTGGATTCAGTACGGGAGAGTGGGTTTTTCCTGTCTCAGTAATAAAGCAATAACCACTCTAAATATGCTGAAAACCTTTTTCTAGAGATGACAAAATTGTTGTGTTTGCAGTCAGTTATGGATATTTACTCTGAATTTTGGTTGTTAAGATGTTACCTTCTTAAAGTGGATCTTAGAGCTTGAACATTTTATTCAAGAGTTCTAGGACAAATTTTATGGCGAATAGCAATTACTTTCCTATTTCACAGTTGTGGGAATCAGGAAAAATAATCTTGACACCTCCTCTCAGGCTGTACCAATTCATGCAAATGAAACCTCACAGAGTTTTTTCTGCCCATTAGTCAGCCTCAGGGCATGGACAAGAAATCTGGGTCATGTCTAATAAATCGGGACAATATTTAAGCCATATGCAAAAGTGGACCTCAGTTCATGCACCCTTGCTTTTCTCATTCTACCCTTAGAAATGAGAACCTATTACCACACTCATCCCCAGTCATACGATTTGTGATGACAGTTCCCTACCTCCCTTGTCTGGGTCCTGAAAGACTGGATTATCTTCTTGTGAGCTTCCTCATGATCCAAAGACTATTACTTGCAAGAAAAGACATTATTTGTATCAATTCCCAGCAATAGTTTTATCCTACAGAGTAGAAAATATAGGCTTCTGGTGGGTGGTTAGCCATTTCTGCACAAGTCCAACCCCATGGCTACCAAATATTCAGGCTTACTTTATTTTTGAAATATAAACCAAATGCATTCACCATTGTCCTCATCAAATAGCCACATTCTTTTCCAGGACTGTGTCCAGCTCAGTGTGCAAAATGCTTAGGTCAGTCTGTCTAGTGTGGTGTGACTCATGTATCTAGGGATTTATAAACCATGATATATCTGGTTCCCTGCACTCCATCCACTTTTTTGATAGGAAAGTAAAGACAGAATTTTCTCATTAAAAAATCTCTTATGGAGAAGAGAAGAAAAAGGTGCACACAACCTTCAGGAATCCAACCTCATGAGGTCCCACATGGCAGACAGTGAGCAGTGTTTCTGCCATGGCAGAGGAGGAAGCTTCTGACAGTGGCACTGCCTTCTGGAAGCTCTTTCTTGTCCATGATGTTTCTTGTCCTCCAGTGCAGTAGGCATTGGCAGGGTACCTTCTTTGAGGATGGCATAAGTGTGTGCAGGTTGCTTCTGCTTAGTGGTGGCCACATTGAAACTCTATGAAACAGTAAGCTTCATTTAAAGACAACAGTATCACCTGATGATCTATGATGTGCGAAGTCACCAGGTTTGACTGAGAATTCTTTATGTTGATCTTTTGTTGATCAACATCTTTTATAATTCTACTTCTATCATTGACTTTAGAAGCAGTCAGTTTCACTATCCCTAAAGGCCCCACATTTCTAGATTCTTTTTCTATTTACTTTTCTTTTACACAAACCAGTATTTCATTGAGCTCACCTCCTTCTTGCAATACCTGGTCAATTAGTTAGCTATTGTTTTGTAATTGTTATGTAATTATATATTACCACAACCTCATTGACTTAGAATAGTACTTATTTATTATTTCATATAATATGAGGAATAAGAGTCCAGGCACAGCTTGGTTAGGCCTCCTAACCAAGGTATCAGCCAAGGTTGGGTTCTCATATGATGGCTTGACTGAGAAAAGCTCCTCACTGAACCCATGGGGTTATTGTTCACATGCGATTCCATTCAGACTGTTGAATGAATGACCTCAGTTTGCTACTGACTATGGCAAGAAGGTGTCCTTTGCCCGTGGCATATGGACCCATCTAGCATGGCTGTTTGCCTCTCACAGCCAGCCACAGAAAGTGTCCTTGTGAAATTGACATTATTATCATAGTCATGGGAGTGATATCTGATTATTGTATGCAATTGGTTAAAAGCAAATCATAGACTCTATCCACACTCAGGGACAAGGTGTTGCACAAGGGTTTGAGGACTAGGAAGTGGGTATAATTTCAGGCCATTCTAGTCTTTATTGAAAATCTGTTTGTAAATACATACTACAGCATTTACTTTTTACAACAAAATTTGAGGTAGTTATTGTTCGTATCACATATAGGAAAATTGAAGTTCAGATGAATTAGTAACTTGACAGGAAGTGGTATAGCAAAAGTTCAAATTTAGAATTTAGTGTGACACATTTAGAGGTGTATGTTTGTGAATTAGTGCACACATGTGCAAGCATGTGTGTAATGAATAAATGAAAGGCAAGGCTAGAAACTGACTAGGAGGAAGTGAAGCTAGAAAGATAGATAGGACTTGGTTTGTAGAGTGCTTGAATGTCACACTGAGGCTTTATTCTGAAGTTCCCAGAGGAGCCACTGTGTTTGAAAGTCTGAGAATATGTGTACCTTCAATTATTTTTAATTAATAACCAGTCTTACCTAACAGTTCATGTTCAAAGTTGATGGTAGAAGAATATAATTCTTACTGATACAAATGTATGGATCTTAAATAAGCTACATCAAGTTAAATATGATCATGATTCTTAAAACAATTTTTTAAAGTACTTGGCTACTTTGGCTACTATATCTTCTCATTTGTTTGGAGTAATATCACTGATTACTAGTAGTACTTGGGGTTACGGAAAAAGAATACTTCCCTTTCTTACTGAGCTAAACATTGCAAAGTATTTAGTGGGGTAGGTTTATGTTTATTTTTAAGGCATATTAGGAAATTGAAAACAAATACAGTTTTCTTGCAAATCTTTAAGTGTGCAGGCTCTACTTGGATTGAACTACACTGGAGATTCTTCAGAAAACAACCTGAATTCTGTTTATTTTGGCAATACAGCACCAATGACAGTGCCTACCACATAGCAGGGGTTCAATGCTGGTTTGTATAAAAAATTGGTTATATAATTCATCCTTAACCTAATGCAATGATGAAGGCAGATCCCAGGAGATGACAGTTCTGGGCAGCCAGCAGAAAACTCTTTCTATGGTATTTGTATAAGAAATATGTTCTGTCTTCTGAGTAATTCATTGAACATGAAAGAGTCAACAATTCAAAACACAGTAGGCAGGCTAGAAGTGATGTTCAAGGAGATATAACTTAGATATTAATTTAGATATTTTTTAAGAGTAAAACAATTTAAAACACAGAAGGCAAGCCTAGAAACTATGTTCTAAGTGATATTGTTTAGAATAACTTTTAAAGTCACATGATAGGGAAATGTGGTCTTTGCTATTAAAAGGATATACAAGACACTTTTTTGTTAAGGAAGAACTTAATTTTCTATGAGAGCCAGGTTGGTTTGCTGGTGGAGGTGATATTTGTACTGGACAGATAAGTCCTTTGTCTGTCAGATAATGAGAGGTTCAAGGGACTACAGTCTAGGGTAAACACAATGTGAAGGTTCTGATGAAGAGAACTGCAACCAAGTTCTACCATCTACTGGTCCCTGCAAGAATGCAATGTGACTCACAGAATGAAAATGATCTTGGCATTTATTTGGCATGTGGAGTTGCTGCATTGAATGTCATAATTATTTTTATTTTCAAGGGCTTCTTCAGAGTCATAAGTTTATGAGTGTTTAACTCATGGATGCCCTTCTTATAGACCCAGCATGCATTTCCATTTGTCTTGGTTTCAAAGGAGTGCTGGCTCCATATCACATTGTTTTCATTGATTTAGAATGTCAGAATTGGATGGGTCTTATAGACTACCTCACCCTCCCCTTCTGTGGGAGGTTGAAAAACAGCACCATACAAGATATCACATCAAATCCCTGGGGCCCGTGAATGTTGCCTTATTTGATTAAAGAGTTTTTGCTGATGGGATTAAGTTAACAATCTTGAGATGAGATCATCCCAGGTGATGTGTGTGTGCGCATGCATGCGTGCGTGTGTGTGTGTGTGTGTGTGTGTGTGTGTGTGTCTTAAACACAATGAGAAATGTCTTTATAAAAGAGAGGCAAAGGGAAATTTGAGACAGACAAAAGGGAGAAGACACAGGCAGAAAAGGGAATATGGTGTGAAGATGGAGACAGACTGGAGTGATGTGGCCACAGGCTGCAGAATGCAGCAGCCACTTAGAAGCTGGAGGAATCAAGGAAAGATTCTCCCATGGAGCCTCAGAGAGAGTGGGACCCTGTCAACACCTGGATTTCAGACTTCTGACCTGAACTGTGAAAGAGAAAATCCTGTTGCTTTAAATCTCTAAGTTTATGGTATTCTGTTATAGTAGCACAGGGAAGCTTTTTTATTGGCAAATGGAGAAAGTTATTTCAGTCAGTTCAATGACTTGCCCTGACCCAAGACCTCTCTCTTATTAACTCCTGCATAACCCTTGAGTTTAGATTCTGCAGTTCTGCTAAGTAACACCTGTTATATTTGGCTTACTCTGTCATTTTCCAGAACAGACCATCCAATCCGGCTGCACAGCATGCAGTCTCAGCAAGGTAGTGACTGGGTGCTAGGGGAGCAACATCACCCAGAGAAATAGAGTTTCTCAAAATCGCGCTGCATTTCCCGCCATGCTGGGTAGTCACCGTGTTGCAGCCGAGTTTGTGGTATACCTTTCATGAGCTGTATAGTTCCAACCATTGTAGCATCTCTATTTCATAAAAGCTTTATTCTAATGAAAATTAAGACTAAAAGCCCCATATGCACCCAAGAGCCCATGTTGCCACACGCTGGTTTGTTAGATTCATTCCGGCTCGGCTGCATTTCCCAGAGCAGCTGGACTCTCATTCTCTCATTATATTTTTTCCTATTCTGTTCTATTCCGGGGCGCATTAATTTTAGAAATGCCAAGACAAATGGAGGCTAATTTGCAAATGCCCCTTATGGCTTAATTGATTGTTTCCTGCACTGACCTTTGTGGGAAAGTGGCAGCCAGAGGGAAAATGAACATCCTCCTTGTGTCCTCAACAAGCATTCTTCCCTGTTACTCTGTCAGTTTCCAGAGTACTTTGAGGAAATTGAGTAAAGATGAAAAAAACCATTTCCTGAAATGGCCAGTGGCTTTCTGGGCTTTGTAATGATCAGCCAATCTCTCCTCTTATTTAGCTGAAGATTGCTCTGGAAATCAAAGGAAGGGCTTTTCCCCTAACCACTGTTTAAGGCTAAGATCTGTGAGGTTCAGAGAAAAATAAAAGGCTAAGAGTGGATCATTCTGGAGGGCAATTTTGAGTATTAAAACAGCCCAACAAATACTTGTGCAGTGAGCCTGGTGGCACAGGCTATGTCTTAGCCCCCATGGGCTGGCCAAGGCTTCTTTGGTTCAGTTTTCAGGTCAAGTCACATCAAGTACTTAAACATTTGCCATGTTAATATTTCCACAGGCTCTCAGAGATAATAAACATGCAAAATGTGAATTTTTCTTGTGTGAGGGTTAATTTTGTATGACAACCTAAGTGAGCCATATGGTGCCCAGATTCTTGATCAAATATATATATTATTTTTCATTAATTAACTTATATATTTTGAGAGAGAGCTCACGCATATGTGTGCGAGCAGGAGAGGGGCAGAGAGCCAAGGTGGGGTGGGAGAATTCCTAGCAGGCTCCACACTATTAGCACAGAGCCTGACACAGGCCTCAAACTTACAAACTCTGAGATCATGACCTGAGCCAAAATCAAGAGTCAGACACTTAGCTAACCAAGCCACCCAGGCACCCCTATTTGGTCCAACATTATTCTAGGTGTGTCTATGAGGTTTTTTTTTCTGGATGAGGTTAACATTTAAATCACTAGATTGAGTAAAGCAGATTGTCATCCCTAATGTGGGTTGGCCTCAACCAATCAATTGAAGACCTGAATAGAACACAAGGCTGGCCCTCCCTTGACTGAGTAAGAGAGAATTTGTCCTGTCTGGTGGATTTCAAGTTGAAAAATCAACCTTATTCACAAAGAAATATTGAGTCTTGATGACTTGAGCCTGACTTCAGATGATAATACATAGTTGTTTCTCCTGATTCTCAGGCCTTTGGACTAAGACTGGAACTACACCATGGTTTCTATCTTGCTGACCCACCTGCAGATTTTGGGACCTGCCAGCTTCCATAATCTCATGGACCAATCCCTTGTAATAAACCTCATTATTAAGACATTCTATTGGTTCTGCTCCCCTGGAGAATGCTGACTAATACACCTTGTTTCTTTTTATCATTTGGGGCTCTGATCATTTTTTTTACTTTTCTCACAATATTCCTAACTTTGGAAAACCAAGTTCTTAGCTCTTCTATAATGAAAGAAACCCCGTATTTATGGAATAGAAAATATGCATTAAACATAAACACATTATAGAAATCATAACACATTAAGAAATCTATAGAAGTAAAATAAAACTGCAGTAGAGAAACTGAAACTCAGTCCATGCACAGAATACTGAAGTTACAAAAGGAAAATCACCTGTTCTAGAGGATGTAATGCTAGATATCCCTGGGCCATTGCTGGGAATGATCATAGACTGTCTCTGAGTCCATTGTCATGATGAAAGGAAACATTGAAATGTCTTTTGCATGATGACCTTATTACAGCATTGATAAAAATCATTTTGTCAAGTAAAGAAGCCTATAATGGGTTGGATAGTATCCTCCCAAAGTTCCTCTCTTTCTTGGAACCTCAGGATGTTACCTTATTTGGAAACAGGGCTTTTGCAGCTGTAGTTAGTTAAGATGAGGTCACATTAGAGTAGGAGGGTGAGTCCTTAATTAAATATGAGAAGAGGAAAGACACAGAGACAAAGACACACAGATAGGATAGCATGTTATTGTAGTGATAGGGATTGTAGTGATGTGTCTATAAACCAAGGATACCAAGGATTGCTTGCAATACCAGAAGCTGAAAAGACATGGTTCTCTGCTAGAACCTTCAAAAAGAGCATGGTATAGCCAAATCCTTGATTTCAGCCTATCAACAAGATCAGGTGTGAGCACAGCCATAGCACTTTGGGAGATAAGCATGGTGAACGTTGAGGATTTTCACTAATATCCCTAACCAAAAACTGGTAGTTGCTAAAAGCAAAGGCAAAGACAATAGTAGAGAGGCAATAAGAAGTTACTGAGAAAAAAACCAAAAACTCTGTTCTTCTACAAGACTGAACGACTGTTGAAAGTTAGAATGATACTTTTAAAAATTAAGGGCTGGGGCACCTGGGTGGCTCAGTTGGTTAAGCGTCCGACTTTGGCCTAGGTCATGATCTCGCATACCGTGGGTTCGAGCCCCACGTCAGGCTCTGTGCTGACAGCTAGCTCAGAGCCTGGGGTCTGTTTCGGATTCTGTGTCTCCATCTCTCTCTGACCTTCCCCTGCTCACACGGTCTCTCTCTCTCTCAGAAATAAATAAAACATTAAAAATTTTTCAAAAATAAAAATTAAGGGCAACTTAAAATAAAATGGGAAAAGGGAAGCATTGGTGTCTAGGGAAACAACAGGTCTTCCTTATAATCTGAGGACAAAAGCTGTAAATGGAGTAGATTCAGATGTTTTATAGGATGTGTGTGTTATGAGTGTGTGACATTTCTCTGGAATAGGGATTTAAATCTTGGCAAGGGCTAACAATCAAGTGGCTGGGATAAAGAGGGGGAAATGGCAGTACAGCAGTTTCATGAAGAGGCCCACTAGGAGTTTGGCAGCAAAGTCAGCTTTTTTAGCCAGTGGGTCAGGCCCAGGTCTTGCTATTAATAAACATTATTAAAAATAACTAACAGGGGCGCCTGGGTGGCTTAGTCGGTTAAGCATCCGACTTTCGCTTAGGTCATGATCTCGTGGTTCGTGGGTTTGGGCCCCACGTCGGGCTCTGTGCTGACTGCCAGCTCAGAGCCTGGAGCCTGTTTCAGTCTGTGACTCCCTCTCTCTCTGACCCTCCCCTGCTCACGCTGTCTCTCTCTCTCCTAGAAATAAAAAAAATAATAAAAAATAAAACATTAAAAAAAATAACTAACATGCTCATCATGTTGCTTTCCAGCAAGGTAAATTGAACATACAGCCTCTGACACAGCCCCAAAGCAGCTGGTTCAATGCCATCCTCAGACATAGCATCATCAAGACTTTCAATGGCAAAAGATGGGTTGCTGGAAAATAAAATAATAATTAGTTCTCATCTTCTATGGTTACTCTTCTGTTGATCATACCCCTGGCAGAAAACTATCTTCCCAAAATAATTCCCAGTTCACTCTCTGCATGCAGAGGTTGATTTCTTTGAAGGGCTGGCTTTTAGCTAAAGACAATCTCTAGGATCAAGTGAAATATGAGGCAATACATCAGCATTTCAAGGGAGTCAAGTCTATTTAAAAGAAAGTAATCTCTGTAAGAAAGATGAATCCTCTGGAGTCATCTCAAGGTCCCCAAAGCCACAGGAAAGCCCCTTGGGAAACACATGATAAATTACAGGATTTTAAAATTTGGAAGATACCTTGAGTGATTGTTTATAAGCAATGGGAATAATTATGTGCCTCTCTGTGTCCACATCACACTGCAGTGTGACTTTTCAGTTCCTACTGTCAGAGTTGAAATCTCTCTCTAAATCCTTTGCATTTGACCTGGCCTTGGGATTTTCTTTTTCCCTGAGATTTAGGTGGAAGTTACTCTTTCAGTTCCACTCTGGGAGTCAAGAGGTCTTGTGATTTCCACTAACTTACTTGGAACTCTTCCCAGCCACCATGAAAACCAGGCATGCTAGCCCACTGGAGGAGGAGAGAACATGTAGAGCAGAGATGGGCCATCCCAGCTGAAGATATCATAGGTGAAGCAGCCCCTACTGGGGCTGATAGCACCCATATGAGTGTGCTCAACCAAAATTAGCTAAGGCTTCCCACCTCAGCCGGATCACTCCATTGACCTATAGACTCATAAGCAATAATAAAGGGTTGTTGCTTTAAGCCACTAAGTAGGTGTTGGTTATAGTGAAAACTAAGAGATATAAGTGCTACTGCTAACAGATTGCAAATTAGAAAACTGAGGCCCAGAAAAATGCTAGGTGCATGGTAATAGAACCAGGGCCTTTTTATTCTGATATTTGATTAAGGGCTTTTCCTGCTTGATTTGTTGGGAAATGGATGACAAACATTCTGGAAAAGTTGGTGGTTTCTTTAAGCACTGCACTTTTATTAAAATTTTTTTAATTCATTGAATATTCATTTATTGATCCTAAAATTTAAAAAATATATTCACTGATCAAGAAATGTATTTACTAACATTCTTTGCCCTCAAGCTATCCAAACCTTCAGTGCATGTGTGGGCTGGAGGGGGCTGGTACCCAAAAGGATATCAGAATACATTGTGTGAAATGCTCTTGTGACTCTGTGAACTGAGAGAGAAGAAAAGGGCTGAACATGAGCAATGGGCAGGATGAGGTCCCTCCCATCCAATTATAATACCAAAAGCACATGCTTCTCAGAGTCAGTGTCTAATAGCCTGTAACTGAACACATCTGCTTATGGTTGACCCTGCTCACTGGGAGAGACATACTTTGAATGTTTTTGGCTTGACCATATGAGTGTCAGATATAATTTTAATATTAAAGAAGGCCCTTGGAGCTACATATGCTAATATGGCACATCCTTGTAGTGGCTATTAACTGGGCACATTTCATTGAATTGAGTTTTAATCCTCAGTGAGAGTTCTTTTGGGAACCCAAAATGTGCTTAAGTTATGGCCTTTGAGCACATCTTGGTAAATCTTTAGTGTGAGGCAAGGCACACAGTCACAACATTACAAATAACAGATACAGCTGTCATTGTGAGCTCTGGTTTTCTCTCTGATTATTCAGATTACCTGTGTCCAACTCTGGCTGAGGTTTGTCCAGATATGCCCTTACACCTGTTGCTTTGCTCTCCTTGCAATGATAGGAGCAGTCTGTCTGCTCTCTCAGAATGGCAGATGGTATCAGACGTGAATGACAGGGCATTTGGCTTATGATCCATCAATTTGTACAATCGTCAAGTGTACAAATTCTGCTTTTAGTCAAAGGAAATGAAGGTGCAGGTATAATAATAGGCAAGAAAGAATCCAGGAGCCTTGAATATATTTTTCATTTATCTGGGAGACACATGACTTTGTGTGGCATTCATTAGGATTCTTAAACAAATTTTCAAAATAATGAAACAAAATAACTTCTGTAAGCAAGGTTTCAGATCAGAAATGTTGTTTTAAGAGGATTCAAGGCAAATGGATACACTTCAGTAAATGGAACCTGATTCAAAATCACTAATGCAAGGGCTTGGCCTGATTCTGATCCATACAACTGAAGAAAGATGTCACAGAGAATTTAAGATCAAGGTAAGACCACAATGTCATTAAGTAGTTGGCAGAAAATATGACTTATGTGAAAAGGATAGACTGACCTTATTTAGCTTACCAACAGACAGATGAGAAATAATTCTCAGAAACCTCCAGATGGCTTTTAAAATCCCCTGCAATAGAAGCCCCTGGCTTGATGAATTAAGACCAGCTAGGACAGCAGTGGAAATTTTGGTGGGCTTGGTAGAGGTCCAATGCCTTGCAGCATCTGCTGCAACTACTCTGTTCCTTGCACTTCATCTACCAGAGTCCTGCTGAGCTCCCTGGATTTCTGTGTCCCCCAACAGAGTTTTCTCCATTAGCCATTTTCTATGCTCCATGAAGCTTATATGTATGTGTAGTGTAATTTTGGTTTTATCATTATTCTCTATAAGGAAACAATCAAACTAATCTAAACTATATAAAATGTAAAATTTCATGTTTTTAATGGTAACTTACAAGCTGGGCTTGTTAGCATAACATAAAGGAGGCAAGGAAAAATAAGACACATTTTATTATTAAAATAGCACTTGCCAGCAAGCAAGCTAACCCTCATTAACAAAGACTAAGATCATTTTTCCTGATTTTTATTAACAAAGGAAGCTACATAACTGCATAAATTTTTTATTCATGTGAACTGACTGAAGGCAAAATTTGAATTACTGGAAGAAAAAGAGCCATTGACTATTTTTTTCCCCAAGAAAATTTCATCACTTCTAAAAACATATAGTTTGGCAAAAGCCAAATAAAGATGGCTTCACTAAAACTGAGTCTTTCTCCCCAACACATCAAAGTCCACATATGGATTCTTTGCCAATGGTGTCACAAAGCTGCAGACCCTGTGTTCAGTATCATTTTATCATAAATGTGGAGCATAGGTGCTTTAACAGTCCATGAATAGAGTTTAAGTAAATGTATTCTTTCTAGACTTCTTTTTTATTATTTTTATGCAGCAAGACTCGTTTTTTACATGGTGTGAAGGGGAACTACTCACCTTTGTATTTTCTAATCACAAATCCACTCACTAATAACTTGTATATTAAACCATTCATGGTGAACAGGGTGTGGAGGGCAGCCTCACTGCCTGGTGAGACAGTGCAGAGATAGTTTCTTTCCCACGTCCACCTTAGGACCCTGGATCCCACTAAGAACACATATTTTTGTTTGTTTGTCTGTTTGTCTGTTTGTTTTTTGTCTCACCCACCCTCTGTCTTATGTCAACCATTGTGCTTATGCTTCCCCCTCCAACTGAAAACTTGTCTGGATAAACCAGTCTCACTGAAAATGCTCATTCTTTCAGTCCATATTCAAATACTGTCTTGTCTTTGAACCTTTCTGAATTATCCCAGCTGTTTCTGAAATCCTGAAGCCCTTTCTATCTCTCTTAGACCTTCTGTTGCAACCTTTTTCCCCTTGTTTTTCCATATATGTATCTCATTCTCGGATAGGATGAAATTCAAGGAAGTATTCTAAATGTCTGGGTCTCCACTGCATCTGGCAGGATGCCTTTTATAGTCCTTCCAGAATGGGAAAGTCTATGTTCTGCCCTGGCCCTGGGCTAGGACACTGGCAAATAATAGAGATTCAGTCTTTAACCCAAGGAGATTTTGTAGTGAGAAAAATAAGCAGGTTATTAGAAGGAAATGCCATTATACAATAGTGAAGGTGAACACAAGGCACTTTAGGTTAAATTTGGGCTAGTGGGGCCATAGTTAGGTAGGCTTCCTGAAATTTCAAAGTATATTCAGTAAGTGATCATCAGTCAATCAATTAATTGTTTCTATTTTAGATCATGGAAACTAAAGAACTAGTTAACAAATTTGGATACAATATGGGCAAAAAGTCCTGTTTTATGAAGCAGACACCAAGCTAGTTTCAACTAGATTCTGCAAGCAGCTATCTGTCACCACTAGAACTCCAAGGAGAATGCCACCAGCTCTCTGAGGAGATTTTTCCTTTCCTTCTTGAGCAAATAAGATTAACATAAAAAGTGATTCTTGTTTTGATGCCAGTGTTTTCTAATTGTTTGACTACTCAGCACTTGGAGCCTCTTTCATAGGATCTGGGACTTTTATAATAATTGAAGTGTCTGTAATCTCAGCAATTCATAGAAGTGGTTTATGTCAAAATCTGTTGAGAGCTACTTTAAAGTTATTGTTATAGTCAATGGTTCATTTCCGAATGAGCACAGGCCATGCCACACAAGAGGGCACATAAAGACTGATTTGAGTGATGAGTATCACATGATCCTGAGGACCATGAAGGAAGAGCTGGAGATGAGCAGAGCTCATCCCCATAGGATGCCACATCTCTATGATGTAACTTTATTTTGTATAATAACATTTTACATAACATTAATAGACTTGCCCCATTCTATTCAATTGATTCAAAATATCCTGTAGTATGGGTGCATGGTCTGTTTTTTAACTGGTATGCTGTTGATGGTGTCCCCAGTTTCCCTTTAAATAGATCATTTGAAAATAATAAAGTTGTTGTTTTCAAGGCCTGTGCACTCAAGTTTGCATAGTTATTGCCAAATTTTACTCAAAATAAATTAATATATTATCTCAAATCACTACCAGCAATAGTGTAAAAAGTTGCTTTTTTCCCATTTCACAGGGCCTGGATATTACCCACTTTAACTTAGAAATTACAAATCTAATGATTAGTAAGAATTTGTTTTTAATGACTTACGATAGACACTGAATGAAGTATATTTATGTGTGTATTAAAGGAGGTTAGCAGCAAGTTCCAGTTAATTTTAAAATATTAAAACAGTCTCTTAAAATACAATCAAAATTCTTTTGACTTATTTTATGCCTGATACATTATTTTAACATATAGAGAGACCTTCTTATGATGTGTAAACTTTACAGTTTACTTTCATCTCCTAATTCTAAAATTAAAATTAATATTATTTGACTATATCTTGCTTTTTAGTTGGAAGATAGTGACTCATGTACTTTGTATTAACCACCTGTAAACATTTCTTAGGAGAACTTAAAACTAACTCCTAATAGATATCAAAAATGGCCAAATGCTAGCTAACAACTTATTCTTCTTCCAGTTTGTTCATCCTCCTTTTGTTTTTAATTTTGTTTTGGTAAGAATACTTAGTATGAGATCTGCTCTTTTTCTGTTTCCTTTTTGTTATTTATTTATTTAATATTATTTTATTGAAATATAATTAATATATGTTTTATTAATTTCAAATGTATGACATATTGATTCAAAAATTTTATATATTATTCAGTGTTTACATGATAAGTATAGTCACCATCTTTCACCATATAATATTATGGATTATGTTCCCTATGCTGTACTTTTCATCTCCATGACTTATTTATTTTATAACTAGAAATACCATTTAATTCCCTTTGTCTATATCACCCATCTCCCCACCTCTCTCCTCTCAGGCAGCCAGGAGTTTGTTCTCTGTATTTAAGAGTCTGGGGTTTTTTTGTTGTCGTTTTTTCTTTGTTTTATCTTTTAGATTCCACATATAAGCGAAATCATATGGTATTTGTCTTTGTTAGGCTTATTTCACTTAACATAATGTCCTCTAGGTCCATCCATGTTATCACAAGTGGCAAGATTTCATTCTTTTATGTGGCTGATACTCCATAATGTGTGTGTGTGTGCGTATGGATGCATATATATAGACACAATTGTGTATATATGTACACACATGATACTCATATATACACACATACACACACACATAAAATCTCACATCTTCTTTATCCATTCATTATTGATGCAAACAATATATCTGATAAGGGGGTAATACACAAAATGTATAAATAACTTATGCAACTCAACACCAAAAAAACCTAAATAATCCAATTATTTAGGACCTGAATAGGCATTTTTCCAAAGAAGACATATGGGTGGCAAACAGGCACATGACAAGTACTCAGAATCACTCATCAGCAGGGAAATGCAAATCAGAACTACTATGAGATATTACCTCATACCAGTCAGAATGACTAATATCAAAAAGACAAGAAATAACAAGTGCCGGTAAGGATATGGAGAAAAAAATCCTTTGTGCACCATTGGTAGGAATGTAAATTGGGGTAACCATTGTGAAAAACAGGATGGAGTTTCCTCAAAAATTTAGTAATAGAAATATCATATGATCCAGTAATTCTTCCTTGGGTAATGTACTGAAAGAAAATAAAAACACTAATCGGAAAAGATATCTGTACCCTTATGTCTATTGCAGCATTATTTAAAATAGCCAAGCTATGGAAGCAGTAGCCCAAGTGTATATTGAGAGATCTACATTAAAGAAAATTTTAATTACTCAATACAGTATTGGTGAGATTTAACATTACATAAAATTTTGAAAAACAACATTTTGGAATTTTGACAGTTTTTTTTTTCTTCCATAAAGAACATGGGGGTCACCTGGGTGGCTCAGTTGGTTAAGCATCCAACTCAGATCATTATCTCATGGTTGTGAAATTAAGCCCAGTGTTGAATTGCAGGCTAAGTGTGGAGCCTGCTTGTGATTCTCTCTCTCCCTCTCTCTCTGATCCTTCCACCCCCTCTAATAATAAATAAATAAACATTAAAAAAACATATGAGAGTAGAGAATGAGATAAATGAATGATTGTGGACCTATACATATATGTCACCACTCCAAGAGACACTTTATAAATTGTTCCCTTAGGGAAGGAGGCAGAGAAGGGAGCCATCTGTAGGGGGTAAAACGATTCGCCTCCCGTAAGTAACTTACTCCTTTTAGAGGAGGCATGTAGGCTGAATTGCCACTGAGTCAGTGTAGGCCATGGAGTGACAGAGTCAAGACTAGGAGTCATACATCACTGAAGCTCCTGATTTTAAGGCCCAGCTTGTTCCCTGAAAATGAGGGCAGTAATTAGTACTCTGCCTACCTTACCAGGATTTACTGAAAATCCAAGGAATAATATGCATGAAAGCATGTTGCAGACTGAAAGCCTTATACAAAGGAAGGATGTTAAAAGTGTAATGAAGTTTAACTTTGAAAGGTAATTTAACAAAAACTATTGTAGTTTAAGTGCCTAACATTAAGCTTTTGATTGCCAAAGCATCCATTTCAATGACATCTATCTCAAATAAACATCTTTCCAGCTGTGTGACACAGTTACCAGCTATAAAAATGCATAAGGAGCCAGGCTGACCCACCCATGAAGTTCCCCTTTTAGAAAGTGCTGGGTAACCTTGGCAACTGACCACTTAAGTGATTCTGCTTTTCCCTTCCTACACCCTAATTTTCACTCTTTAAATTCACCAATAAGGAGAATGAACCCAGGAGACCTTGAGCACCCCACCCTCAACTGTAATAAAAGCAAAAGCCCAGGTCGTAACTCCTCTCTCTTTTCCTCCCTCCCTACTTCCTTCCCTCTTTTCTCCTCTTTATCTCCCTGAGACCATACTATGTGGCTCCAGGTATGCTATGTACTCCCCAGAACTTCTGAGTAATAAACACTTTTTTTTTTCTCAAGTTCCCTCATGGTTTTTGCTGAGTTATATCTTGCAATCATAATGAAAACTACAAAGGCTGGTCCAGCCATAACATTGACTCCACTCAGAGAAATGTCTTTGGGTCTGTCACCAATAGTATGGACCCAGGTGAGTGCCCCAGGCATTTGTGGCTGATAGCATCACTATCATAGGCAGAGACCCACACAGAACATCTATGTTACTGTATTAACAACTTTTTAATATATATGTTTAGGTTAGTTAGACAATTTTTCAAATGTTTATTTATCTTAGAGAGGGGAAGGGTGCAGAGGGAGAGGGAGAGAGAGAACCCCAAGCAGGTCCACACTGTCAGTGCAGAGCCCAATGCAAGGCTCTATCCAATGAATTCACAAACTGTGGGATCACAACCTGAACTGAAATCAAGAGTCAGACACTTAACTGACTGAGCTACCGAGGCACCCCCAAATATCGTTTTCAATGGACAGTTTATTTAAATCTCTAATTCCTAAGTAAAGCATGCAAAAAATATTCAGGTGTGTCTGAATTTGCTTATTTTTATTTTTTTTTATTTTTTTAAATGTTTTATTTATTTCTAGGAGAGAGAGAGAGACAGCGTGAGCAGGGGAGGGTCAGAGAGAGAAGGAGTGACAGACTCTGAAACAGTCTCCAGGCTCTGAGCTGGCAGTCAGCACAGAGCCTGACGCGGGGCTTGAACCCACGAACCGCGAGATCATGACCTAAGCGAAAGTCGGATGCTTAACCGACTAAGCCACCCAGGCGCCCCTGAATTTGCTTATTTTTATAAATTTTTTAAATGTTTTATTTATTTCTGAGAGAGAGAGAGCGAGCGAGCAGGGGAGGGTCAGAGAGAGAGGGACACAGAATCTGAAATAGGCACCAGGCTCTGAGTGGGCTGTCAGCACAGAGCCCGATGTGGGACTTGAACCCACCAACCACACACAAGATCATGACCCGAGCTGAAGTCGGACGCCTAACCGACTGAGCCACCCAGGCACCCCGCTTATTTATTTTTGACATTGCTAAAATGTAAACTTTATACCAGTCTCCACTTTGCAGTGTTGGAACTCTTGACCTGCTCTGGGATGTCTGTGCTGGATTCTCAAAGATCTTCTAGGTAACAGTCTTGTCTCCATACTATGTCTATATGATATCCAGGTACTCAAGACAAGTGGAGGCAGGAACATATCTCCCCCTATAAAAAGCACAATGTCTGTTCCCAGAAAGGCCCCACCAGTGATAGAAAACTAGTGATACTTAAAATATACCCATGATTACCTGGCTTAACACAGCAGTACATCTTCTGGTCCTCTGCTGGCACATCACACTACAGCTGACTCTTGTTCTTTGAGGGTTGTTTTGACTATAGAGAGGGAAGGTTTTGATGACCTAGGGAGCCTCTCCTGCCCTGAGTCTTCATGATGATACAGTCTGAGCTGGTCACACATATCCTTGACCTCACTGTAGTTTTGTGGTACAGAACAGACACTTCTGTGTAAGTCTGGGTATGGAAACCTTGTTGAGATGAGAGGTGGGTGCTGTGCAGTGAGGTCCAAGGGGGCAGCTGACAGATACCTGAGTCAAATTCAAGTCCCTATACTTCCTGACCTGTCAGTCCAGAATTCTTGAATTTGAAGATCACATTTTCCATTCTGGCAAAAAAGGCCCTTGGGATTTTGATAGGAATTGCATTGGATCTATAGATTGTTTGAGGCTAGTATTGCCATCCTTCTTATTTCTTGTCTTTTCAATATTAGTCATTCTGACAGGTGTGAGGTGAAATCTCATTTGTCATTTTGATTTGCATTTTCCTGATCTGAGTGATGCTGAGCACTTTTCATGTGCCCTTTGGCCACCTGTATGTCTTCTTTGGAGAAACACCTATTCAGGTCCTCTGCCCATTTTTTAATTGGATTGTTTGTTTGTTTGGTGTTGAGTTATATAAGTTCTTTATATATTTTGTATATTAACTCCTTATCAGATATATTATTTGGAAATATCTTCTCCCTCCTATTAGGTAGGTTGCCTATTCACTTTGTTGATAGTTTCCTTCACTGTGTAAAAGCTTTTTAGTTTGATATATCCCCAGTTGTTTATTTTTTATTTTGTTGACCTTGCCTGATGAGACATATCCAATATTGCTAAATCCAGGAGTTTGTTTGTTTTAGGTTTTTTGTTTTGTTTTGTTTTTACAAATTAGGGAATAGAATTAACAAAAGCCCTGCAGGTAGCACATCTCTTCCCTTAAGAAGAATGTTCCTCTGCTGCATCATTCGGTGGCTAATGTCTTCATCTAGATGATCCCTCTTAGTCTTAGTGAGTTTTCACCAAGCCTTATCTAGTTGCTGAATTTTTCAGATTCCTATGTGGTGTAGTTTAAAGGCAACTGAGAAGGTACTTCCTTTCCTAATATGTTTTCCTTGCATCTTTCCCCAGTCTTTGAAATCCTACCACTATTCATTCCTCTAGACCTGTGCAGTTTGATATGAATGAAGCTATCTCCTCAGGAGGGATGGCTAACCCAGAACATCAGTGCCTGAGGTGAAGGCTCTGGCACCAGGAGCATGAAGCAGGAGAAGCAAGGACTATACAAGTGAAAAGGGAACAAACCAAAGGCCTGTGTGACTGGGTTGGTGAGTCAGAAGTAGAAGAGCAGTGATAAGGTGGGATGGGCTGAGCCAGGCTGACTCAGGCCAAATGCGGGCTCTGCCATTTACTACTCTGTGACTTAGAGCAGGCCAGTTACATGCTCTGCATCTCAGTTTATCCATATGGACAAGGGGGATAACAATAATAACAATAATAATTACTAGGGTGCCTAGGTGGCTCAGTCGGTTAAGTGTCTGACTTCCGCACAGGTCATGATCTCGCAATCCAGGAGTTTGAGCCTCACTTCAGGCTCTGTGCTGACAGCTCAGAGCCTGGAGCCTGCTTCAGATTCTGTGTCTCCCTCTCTCTCTGTCCCTCTCCCACTTGCATTCTTTCTCTCTCTCAAAAATAAATAAAACATTTAAAATAATTATTATTATAAGTAATAATAATAATGAAAATATGTATGAAGCACTAAGAACATACATAAAGTACTCTGTGAACATTATCTGTTACTACTTCATTGTTATCGTTTGTAAACACATGTTAAGCACGGTGGACTCAGGCATTCTGCTTTTCAGTATGCACAGGGTCCAGTTCTGTGTGTTTTCTCTTCATCTTTACCATTGGCTCTTCTATTGGATGTACAAAATAATTACATGTACTGATACCCAGGATATTTTTATGAAAAGAAAGTCTTTTAGAATTTTATTATTATTATTATTATTATTATTATTTTAATTTCAGAAGGATACCAGGCTGGAAAATTTGGCAAAAATGCTTGGGAACTCAAAATAAAAACCTAATTTTCCATATTATAGTCAGAGAATGACCTAAAGAGCCCTTGTGAAGCTTCATATGGTATTTACACTATAACACTTTTTAAATGTTGAGGTCACTTCAGTGTGTTAATTCATGCATTAATAATGTCTTGATGTCTTCATACAAAGGGTGGCTCAAAGTTTGGTCAGATAACCTGGTTCCCAGGCCAATTCCATGGGATCATGAGCAAATGTATAACTTTGTCAATTCCATGCCTTTTCATTTAAAAAATGAGTATGATAATAATAATACATTCCTGCTACAGCATTCTACAACTACAATTTGTTTTATGCATGCAGATCACATAGCAAAATGCTTGGTACATAGTACACATTCATAATTAGCATTAGTTGTTGCAAATATTTACTCAAGATAAGAAACAGACCTTTACTGAACTGGGAGCTTCCATGTGCTCAGCACTCACTCTGAGCCAATAACTCAGACATGTATCCTTCCATTTCATAGTTAGGACTCTAATGTTGATTATTCAGAGGCTGCAAGGGTTACCATATTCCTTGTTGTTTGGATACCAGGGCTCAGAGAGCCTGAGAGCATTGCCCAACACATGTAGGGAGAGACTTAGTATGCCAAATAAGGACTGTCGGACTCTAAAGCTTTTCACAGTACTAGACTACCTTTTTGAAAAATTGCCTGCCCTCATATTTATAACGTGCTTGGCCCAGAAAGTAGTGTCTCCAAATCTCAACCAAGGAAAACAGATGACTAAGTTGTGGCCATAAGAGATTGCCCTTCCTGGATTCTAGGAAACGCCTCTGGCCTGAGGGATAGGAGGCCTAGACTCTAGGGATCCAGAAGATAAAGGTAGATGACAATACTGCAGTGAACAGAGAGAGTCAGGTACCTTCTTATCAATAGAATAAAGCCCACGGACATTTCTATCCCCTGTGTCTATACTCAAAAGGTGATTTTTAAAAATCTACCATGAAGATTCTTTTTCCTGATCACAACAGTAATAGACATCTACTCTTATAATTTGAAATCATAAAAAAAACACAGAGAAGAAAAAAACTTAAATATCACCATTTACATTTTAGTATATAGTTTTACAAATACATATGTTATACATACATATACATACATACATATATGACAACATATACACGGCCATATGCTTTTTAAACAGAATACATTATATGTACCTGGGTAACTAACTTCTTCTATACCATAGTTCCTTACAGTCATGAGTCAAAGCCTTTGTCTTTGTATAGGACCTTATTTCGTTTTTCACTGTGAGAGGCAGGGATTTCTGCAAACAAACGATACCATCCTGGGTTGTCTGCTACATTGATGTCTCTTATTGTCCAGAAAAACCCTGAAATGGCAGTTTAAATATTCCACAAGGAGCAGGACTTAGCCTGTCCTGTCACCTTCATATCAATAGTGACAGCCTCTGTAGCTGGCTGTCAGCAACTGTGTTCAACGAAGGCATTAATATGTTTGTTTTAGCTAATGTGCATTGATTTTTATGGAGCTTAACAAGGCTATAAGAACTGGTGTTTTGTGTGTGTGTGTGTGTGTGTGTGTGTGTATTATATATATATATGATACAAATATGTATATACATGTTTGTTTATGTATGTATAATCTATGGTGTGACAAAGGAGAGATCTAGGAATCAAGATGCACCCCAAAATCATATGTGGAAGCTCCACCTCAGTAGTCATTTAGCTTCTCTCTCAACTGTACACTTTTCTGCAAGAGGTGAAAAATATGTTTTCTCATTTAAAATGATTTCCTCTGGCTAGGTTTCTCTTACATTAGATATTTAGTAATGTGCTGGAGTGTGGTGGTGTTTGACAGTGAAATACTCCTGGAATCACATGTTGTTGTTTTTCATTATAATTTGTGAAACCTCCCCAGACTTCTCATAACCAATTTGTTTATTTATTTACTTTTAAATGTTTACTTATTTATTTCTAAGGGGGAGGAGCAGAAAGCGAGGGAAAGAGAGACTCCCAAGCAGGCCCTGTGGCTGTCAGCACAGAGCTTGAAGTGGGGCTTGATCTCATGAAGCATGAGATCATGACCTGAGCTGAAGTTAAGAATCAGACACTTAACTGACTGAGCCACCCAGGCATCCTCTCATAACCAAGTTTATACTAATCACTTGCTTGCACAGAATGATGCTCAAGCATGGTGGGGGTGGGGTGAGAGGCAAGTGTCGTCTGTTCCCCATTCTCTCATTGAATTTATGTTTTTCCCTCTGGATGCTGTGTTCCATGGAACAAGTGTTTGAGAACTAAGCATCCTCAGAGAAATACCTCCAGAACTAGCCCTGAGGAGAGATCCTGCTGGACACCTTCATTTACTCACACCTCTGCTTTTTGGCACAAAAGCTGCACTCCCTTAACCACAGCCAGGTAGGACATGCTCTTCCTTGGCGCTCTCTGCTCTTCTGCCTATCTCTTCACACCAACCCAGTCTTCAGACATGGATTTCCATGTCTTTCTTGCATTCTGAGACTGAGTTACCCTGGCTGCAGAATTTACTGGGGCCCCCTTCCCCTTCCTATGTGCCCATGACAGCTTTTCAATTTCTAGCAGTTCAGCTTGACCTGGATTATCACATTTGATAAACAGCCACCATATGGTCAGCCTGGCAGTCTGTGGATTCTTGCATTCAGAAATGCTCCAATTCATCACGTACAGTTCCCAGCAAAATGTAGTCAATCAGCTCATACTAAATCATGACAAATTGTTCTTTCACAGATTCACACTGGATGCCATCACACAAAGCAGGTTTCTAATTTCCATGGGGTTTTTTAAATCATATGCTTGTCATTCAATTTAACAAATATTTACTGAGCACAACAATTGTATAGAGGCCCTGGTCTTTGTGTTGCCACAGATCCTGAGGTTGGTGAGAGAAAGTCTGTGCCCTTCTGAAATATCTAGCCTGGCACTAACTAAATGAGTGGCTAAAAGGTGCACACAAACATCTGGCAAACCAGATTGCCTCTGTTGTATTTTGGGCATCAGAGAAAATTGGATTTTCAGCAGAGATGATGGATTGATTACCCACCTTTGTTGATGTTCATGGTTCTTGCATCTTTGGACTTTTAAGGTAGAGCTGCAGGTCTGCAAACTTAACTGTGTTAAGACAAGAATCTTTAGTCAAGAATAGACAAAGCATAAAAGTAGAACCAGCATTTACCTTTGAATTTTCAAGAGTCTGTGCATACATTTTACTTGTATGTTTTCTGAGAAAGACAAATAGCTATGAGATACTAATATCTCTTTCTAAATTTATTTTTCAAAACTAGAACTACTTTCTAAATAAACAATAAATTTTAACTGGGTCAGATAAGGAGCAAGGATTAGGTCCTGTCCACCTCCTTTTTGGTCTTGTTTTTGTTTTTCTATCATTGTACTAAGTCCATCTTTATAAAAAAAAATTGTGAATTACATTCTGATATGTGTTATTTATATCAGTTCAGTTCCTTCTACTAAGTACTTGGAAATTCTGGTCCACTCTCCCATATAAACTGTGAATGACAGGAGAAACTGCATAAGAAGTCTTGGGGTGAGTGAGACACAGTGGTTTGAGGCAAGCGGTGTGGACTAGTGGGAGCCTTGGGTACATGGGGCTTTGGAAGACGGGCCTATTTATCGAAGGTCTAGTCCCAAGGGTAGGAATGGCTGGGAAAAAAAGACATCTTACCCACAGACACAGCTCACCTCATTCATAATTTTTCCTGAGGCATAGAAAAGTTTTTCTAGTTATTTTTACTTTCCTTTTCCTCCATGCCTCCTTCTCTCCCTATCTCCCTTCTTCTCCGCCCAAACCTTTCTTTCCTTCAGTGCTCCAGCTTTAATTATAATATTCTTTAAGTTGTCTGATCATCCTAGGGCAGTGATACATGACCAGGACAATTTTGCTGCCCCCTCCACCACACCACACATATCAGAGCACATTTGGCAATTCTGAAACTATTTTTGTTGGTGCATTGTGTACAGGTTGTGCTACCAACACTGATTGGGTGGAGGCTGACATGCTGTTAACTGACTCCTGTAGTGCACAAGAATGTGTTCCCCTACCCCCAAAATACAGAATTATCTGTTTAAAATGTCAATAGTGTCAAGATTTTGAGAAACTTTCCCCTAGAAAATAAAGATATCCAGGATAAAAGATACAATGATTATATTCCAAGCCTGTTATCATTATTAGCTAAAAATTCATTCCTTCTTAACTGTATTTTTCTTTTTTATGAAAGATGGTACAAAAGGAGATAGTGGGTTGAATTAAAACAAAACAAAACCTAAACTATATTATTCCATTTATGTGGAGAATCTAAAACAATACAAGGGGCCCCTGGGTGGCTCCGTCAGTTAAGCATCTGACTTCTGCTCAACTCATGATTTCACACTTCATGGTTTTGAGCCCTGTATTGGGCTCTGTGCTAACAGACACAGAGCTCTATGTCTCTCTCTCCCTCTGCCCCTCCCCTGCTCATACTCAGTGTCTTTCTGTCTCAAAAATAAATAAACATTTTTTAAAACTTAAAACAAAAAACAAAACAAAAAAATAAAACCAACTGATAGATTCGGAGAACAGATTGGTAGTTGTCAGACATGGGAGGAGGTTGGGGTTGGGGGTTGGGTGAAATGGGTAAAGGAGGTCAAAAGGTACAAACTTATGATTATAAGGTAAATAAGCCTTGGGGATGTAATGTACAACATAGTGACAACAGTAAACAACACTACATTGTATGTTTGAAAGATGCTAAGAAAATAGATCTTAAAAGATTTATGGCAAGAAAAAAATGTAACTATGTGAGCTGATGTATGTTGACTAATCTTGTTGTGGTAATCCCTTCACAATACATACATATATCAGATCATTACATTACACACCTAAAACCAATACAATGCTATATGTTGGTTATATCTCAATATTTTTTTAATTGAACAGAGAGAGAGAGAGACAGAGACAGAGGGTAAAGTCTCTCTACTAGAGCACAGTCCCCAAGTTGCACCTTGGCATAGGTATGCATCTCCATAGCATGCCAGGAGATTGTGAGGGTCGTGTGTGAGAACCTTCTCCCCATGAAGCCAGGCCTCTACCAGCAATGCTTACTGGCATTCACCTACACCCTCTGCATGATACTCACTAACATTTCAGCCCTTTCCTGTTTTTCCTAAATTCGTAGTAGGGCTTGCTAGATCACAGGGTCGTTCTTTTTATAACTTTTTGAGGAACGTACACACTCTTTACCAGAGCTGCACCAGTTTGTATCCCCACCAACAGTGCAAGAGGGCTCCCCTTTCTTTACATCCTCACCAATTTATGTTGTTTCTTGAGTTGTTCATGTCCCTCACTCTTACTGGTGTGAGGTGGTATTTCAGTGTAGTTTTGATTTGCATTTCCCTGATGATGAGTAATGTTGAGCATCATTTCATGTGTCTGTTGGCCATCAGGATGTCCTCTTTGGAAAAGTGCATATTCATGTCTTCTACCCATTTCTTCACTGGATTATATTTTTTTCAGGTGTTGAGTTTGATAAGTTCTTTATAGATTTTGGATACTAACCCTGTATCTGATATGTCATTTGCAAATATCTCCTCCAGTTCTGTCAGTTGCCTTTTAGTTTTCTTGATTGTTTCCTTTGCAGTGCAGAAGATTTTTATCTTTTTTTTAAATATTTTTTATTTATTTCTAGGAGAGAGAGAGAGACAGCGTGAGCAGGGGAGGGTCAGAGAGAGAGAGGGAGATACAGACTCTGAAACTGGCTCCAGGCTCTGAGCTGGCAGTCAGCACAGAGCCCGACGCGGGGCTCGAACCCATGAACCACGAGATCATGGCCTAAGCGAAAGCCGGACGCTTAACTGACTAAGCCACCCAGGTGCCCCCAGAAGATTTTTATCTTGATGCGGTTCCAATAGTTCATTTTTGCTTTTATTTCCCTTCCATTTGGAGATGTATTGAGCAAGAAATTGCTGCATCTAAAGTCAAAGGGGTTGGTGCCTGTTTTCTCCTCTAGAGCTTTGATGGTTTCATGTCTCACATTTAAGTCTTTCACCTATTTTGAGTTTATTTTTGTGCATGGTGTAAGGAAGTGGTCCAGTTACATTCTTCTGTATGGTACTTTCCATTTCTCCCAGCACCGTTTGCTAAAGTAAAGAAACTGTTTTTGTCTTTGTTTTCTCCATTGGATGCTTTTTTCCTGCTTTGTCAAATAGTAGTTGGTCATACATTTGTGGGTCCAATTCTGTGTCCTCTTTTCTATTCCATTGGTCTATGCCTCTGTTTTTGTGCTAATACCATACTGTCTTGGTGTTATAGCTTTGTACTAAAGGCTAAAGTCTGGATTTGTGATGCCTCCCACTTTGGTTTTCTTTTTCAATGTTACTTTGGCTAATTGAGGTCTTTTTGGTTCCATACAAATTTTAGGATTATTTGTTCTAGCTTTGAGAAGAATCCTGGTACAATTTTGATTCCATTGAGTGTGTAGATTGCTTTGGGCAGTATTGACATTTTAACAATATTTTTTCTTCCAATCCATAAGCATGGAATGTTTTTCCATTTCCTTTGTCTTCTTCAATTTCTTTCATAAGTTTTCCATAGATTTCAGCATACAGATATTTAACATCTTTGGTTAGGTTTATTCTTAGGTATTTTATGGTCCTCAAATTTCTTGAGTTCTCTTCAAGTTACTTCATTAATGGTGTACAGAAATACAACCGATTTTTGTACATTGATTTTGTATCCTGCAGCTTTGTTGAATTCACGTATCAATTCTAGCAGCTTTTTGGGGGAAATCTTTCAGGTTTTCCATGTAGAGTATTATGTCATCTGCAAAAAGTGAAAGTTTAACTTCTTCTTTGCTAATGTGGATGCCTTTTATTTCATTTTGTTGTCTGATTGCTGACACTAAAGGTTTCAACACTATGTTAAACAACAGCGATGAGAGTGGACCTCCTATCCTGTTCCTGATGTCAGGGGGAAAGGTCTCAGTTTTTTCCCCATTGAGGATGATTTTAGATGTGAGCTTTTCATACATGGCTTTGTGATGTTAAAGCATGTTCCTTCTATCCCGACTTTCTTGAGGGTTTTTATTAAGAAAGGATACTGGGTTTCATTAAATGCTTTTTCTGTACCTATTGACAGGGTCATATGTTTCTTAACCATTCTTCTATTAATGTGATGTATCACATTGGTTGATTATCGAATATTGAACCAGCCCTGCAACCCAGGAATGAATCCCACTTGATTATGGTGAATAATTCTTTTAATTTACTGTTGAATTTTATTTCCTGATATATTGTTGAGAGTTTTTACATCCATGCTCATCAGGGATATTGACCTGTAATTCTCCCTTTTAGCGGGGTCTCTGTCTGGTTTGGGAATCCAGGTAATGCTGGCTTTATAGAATGCGTTTGGAAGCTTTCCTTCAGTTTCTATTTTTTGAAGCAGCTTGAAAGGATAGATATTAATTCTGTTTTAAATGTCTGGTAGAATTCCCCTGGGAGGCCATCTGGTCCAGGGCTCTTATTTGTTGAGATTTTTGATAAGTGATTCAATTTCTTTCCTGGTTATGGGTTTGTTCAACTTTTCTATTTCTTTCTATTTGAGTTTGGTAGTGTGTGGGTGTCTAAGAATTGTCCATTTCCTCCAGGTTGTCCACTTTGCTGGACATATAATTTTTCACAGTATTGTCTAATAATTTGTATTTCTGTGGTGTTGGTTGTGATGCGTCCTTTTCCATTTGTGATTTTATATGTTTGGGTCCTCTTTTCTTTTTTAGAAGTCTGGCTAGGGGGTTATCAACTTTGTTTATGCTTTCAAATAACCAACTCTTAGATTCATTGATCTGTTCCAGTTTTGGTTTTTTTCGTTTTTTGCATTCTGTATTATTTATTTCTGCTCTAATCCTTATTATTTCTTTTCTTCGGCTGGCCTTGGGGTTTCTTTGCTGTTCTGCTTCTAGTTCCTTTAGGTGTGTGTTTAGGATTTGTATTTGGAATTTTTCTTGTTTCTTGAGATAGGCCTGGATTGCAATGTATTTTCCTCTTAGGATTGCCTTTGCTGCATCCCAAAGGGTATGGACTGTCATGTTTTCATTTTCATTTGCTTTCATATTTTGTAAATGTCTTCTTTATTTGCCTGGTTAACCCATTCATTCTTTAGTAGGATGTTCTTTAACCTCCATGCATTTGGAGGTTTCCCAAACGTTTTCTTGTGGTTGATTTCACGTTTCATCGCATTATGATCTGAAAATATGCATGGTATGATCTCAATATTTTTATATTTATTGAGGGCTGTTTTGTGACCCAGTATGTGACCTATCTTGGAGAATGTTCCATGTGCACTCAAGAATGTGTATTCTGATGCTTTTGGATGAAAAGTTCTGAATATATCTGCCAGGTCCATCTGGTCCAGTGGACAATTCAGGGCCATTGTTTCTTTATTGAATTTCTGCCTGGATGATCTGTCCATTGCTGTAATTGGAGTATTAGTGTCTCCTGCAATTACCGTATTCTTATCAATAAGATGGCTTATGCTTGTGATAGATTATTTTGTATATTTGGGTGCTTTCAAATTGGGGGCATAAACATTTATAATGTTAGCTCTTCATGGTGGATAGACCCAGTAATTATGATATAATGCCCTTCTTCCTCTCTTGTTATAGCCTTTAACTTAAAATACAGTTTGTCTGATATAAGTATCACTACTCTAGCTTTCTTTTGGCTTCCAGTATCACAATAAATGGCTCTCCATCTCCTCAATTTCAATCTGAAGGTGTCCTGAGATCTAAAATGAGTCTCTTACAGAAAGCATATAGATGGATCTTGTTTTTTTTTCTTTTTTACCCATTCTGATACCTTATGTCTTTTGATTAGAGCATTTAGTCCATTTACATTCAGAGTTACTGTTGAAAGATATGGATGTAGTGTCATTGTGTTATTTGTAGGTTTCATGCCTGTGGTGCTTTCTCTATAGTCTTTTATAGTCTTTTCAGCATTCCACTCACAGAGTCTCCCTTAGGATCTCTAGCAGGGCTGGTTTGGTGGTCATGAACTCTCTGTTTTTGTTTGTCTAGGAAAGACTTCATTTCTTCTTCTATTCTGAATGACAGACAACTCTTCTGGATAAAGGATTCTTGGCTGCATAATTTTTCTATTCAGCACATTGAATATTTTCTGCCACTCCTTTATGATCTGCCACATTTCAGTGGACAGGTCTGCTACTAGTCTTATGTGTCTACTCTTATAAATGAAGGCCCATTTTTCACTAGCTGCTTTCAGAAATTTCTTTATGTTTGTATTCATGCTGTGAAGAAAACCTATTCTTGTTAAATCTGAAGGGCTTTCTCTGTTCCTCCTGGATTTGGATGTCTCCTTACTTCCCAAAATTAGGGAATATCTCAGCTATAATTTGTTCAAGTAAGCCTTCTGCCCCTTTCTCTCTCTTCTTCTTCTTCTAGAACTCCTATGCTATGGATAATATTATGTTTCATTGAATCACGTAGTTCTCTAATTCTTCCCTCGTAGTCTAGTGTTTTCTTCTCTCTCTTTTTTTTAGTTCATTATTTTCCATAATTTTATCCTTTATTTCACTTATTCTTCCCTCTGCTTCTTCCACCCTTGCTGTCACTGCATTAGTTCATTTTTCACGTCATTTACAGCATTTCTTAATTCAGTGTGACTATTTCTTTTTTTTTTATTTACAAATAGTTTATTGTCAAGTTGGTTTCCATATAACACTCAGTGCTCATCCCCACAAGTGCCCTCCTCCATGCCCATCTCCACCTTCCCCCCACATCCACCAGTCCTCAGTTTGTTTCTCAGTATTCAAGAGTCTCTCATGGTTTGCCTCTCTCCCTTTCCCACACCATTTCCCCCCTTCTTCTCACCCATGGTCCTCCGTTAAGTTCCTCCTAATCCTCCTATATGTGCAAACATATGATATTTGTCCTTCTCTGCCTGACTTATTTCTGATTTTGCTCAGCATAACACCCTCAAGGTCCATCCATGTTGCTACACATGGCCAGATTTCATTTTTTCTCATTGCCATGTAGTATTCCATTGTATAGATAAACCACATCTTCTTGATCCATTTTTCCTTTGATGGACACTTAGGCTCTTTCCATGTTTTAGCTATTGTTGAGAGTGCTGCTATGAACATTGGGGTACATGTGCTCTTATGCATCAGCATTTCTGTTTCCCTTGGGTAAAATCCTAGCAGTGCCATTGCTGGGTCATAGGGGAGTTTTATTGTTAGTTTCCTGAGGAACCTCCACACTGTTTCCAAACTGCACCAGTTTACATTCCCACCAACAGTGTAGGAAGGTGCCTGTTTCTCCACATCCTCGCCAGCACCTAGAGTTCTCTGATTTGCTCATTTTAGCCACTCTGACTGGCATGAGGTGGTATCTCAGTGTGGTTGTGATTTGTATTTTCCTGATGAGGACGGATGCTGAGCATCATTTCATGTGTCTGTTGGCCATCTGGATGTCCTCTTTGGAGAAGTGTCTGTTCATATCTTCTGCCCATTTCTTTATTGGGTTGTTTGTTTTTCTGGTGTGGTGTTTGGTGAGTTCCTTATAGATTTTTGATATTAACCCTTTTTCTGATATGTCATTTGCAACTATCTTTTCCCATTCCGTTGGTTGTCTATTAGTTTTGTGGTGTGTTTCCTTTGCGGTGCAGAAGCTTTTAATCTTGATGAGGTCCCAATTGTTTATTTTTGCTCTTGATTCCCTTGCTTTTGGGGATGTGTCAAGTAAGAAATGTTGCGGTGGCGGTCAAGGAGGTTGTTTCCTTCTTTCTCCTCTAGGGTGTTGATAGTTTCCTGTCTCACGTTCAGGCCCTTTATCCATTTTGAGTTTATTTTTGTGTATGGTGTGAGAAAATGATCTAGTTTCCTTCTTCTGCATGTTGTGTCCAGTTCTCCCAACACCATCTGTTAAAAAGGCTGTCTTTTTTCCATTGGATATTCTTTACTGCTTTGTCAAAGATTAGTTAGCTGTATACTTTTGGGTCCACTTCTGAGTTCTCAGTCCTATTCCATTGGTCTACGTGTCTGTTTTTGTGCCAATACCATACTGAAAGTCGAGATAGAAGGAACCTACTTAAACATCATAAAAGCCATCTATGAGAAGCCTTCAGCTAACATCATCCTCAATGGGGAAAAACTGAGAGCTTTCCCCCTGAGATCAGGAACACGACAGGGATGCCCACTCTCCCCACTGTTGTTTAACATAGTGCTGGAAGTCCTAGTATCAGCCATCAGACAACAAAAGGAAATCAAAGGCATCAGAATTGGCAAAGAGGAAGTCAAACTTTCACTCTTCGCAGATGACATTATTCTCTACATCTAAAACCAGACAGACTCTGCCAGAAGCCTACTAGAACTGATCCAAGAATTCAGCCAAGTTGCAGGGTACAAAATCAACAAACAGATGTCGGTTGCATTTTTATACACGAACAATGAAGCAACAGAAAGAGAAATCAAGAAGCTGATCCCATTCACAATTGCGCAAAAAAACATAAAATATCTCGGAATAAACCTTACCAAGGATGCAAGAGATCTGTATGATGAAAACTATAGAAAACTTATGAAAGAAATTGAAGAAGACACAAGGAAATGGAAAAACATTCCAGGCTCATGGATAGGAAGAATAAATATAGTTAAGATGTCATTACTAACCAAAGCTATCTACACATTCAATGCAATTCCAGTCAAAATTGCACCAGCATACTTCTCAAAACTAGGACAAACTATCCTCAAATTTGTATGGAACCACAAAAGACCCTGAATAGCCAAAGTAATACTGTAAAATAAAACCAAAACGGGAGGTTTCACCATCCCAGAATTTAACCTCTACTACAAAGCTATCATCATCAAGACAGTATGCTGTTAGCGGAGTATTAAAGTCCCCTGTTATTAGCACATTCTTATCTATGAGCTTGTGTCTATTTGTGATTAATTGTTTTAGATATTTAGGTGCTCCCATATTTGGTGCATAGACATTTATGATTGTTAGTTCTTCCTGATGGATAGACCCTGTAATTATTATGTAATGCCTTTCTTCATTTCTTGTTATTGTCTTTAATTTAAAGTCCAGTTTGTCTGATATAAGTATAGCTACTCTGGCTTTCTTTTGATTTCCAGTAGCATGATGTGTATTTATCCATCCCCTTACTTTTAACCTGAAGGTATCTTCCAGTCTAAAATGAGTTTCTTGTAGACAGCATATAGATGGATTTTGTGTTTTTATTCATTCTACTTCCCTATGAATTTTGATTGGAGCATTCAGCCCATTTACATTCAGTGTTATTATGAGATATGTGGGTTTAGAGTCTTTGTGTTCTTTGTGGTGTTCACGCTTGTGGTGGTGTCTCTGGTTCTTTGTTCCTTGCAACCATTCCTTCACAGCGTCCCCCTCAGGATTTCTTGTTAGGGCTAGCTTAGTGGTGACAAATTCTTTCAATTTCTGTTTATTTGGAAAGGCTTTTATCTCTCCTTCTATTTTGAATGACAGGCTTGCTGGATAGAGGATTCTTGGCTGCATATTGTTTCTGTTCATCACATTGAAGGTCTCCTGCTATTCCTTTCTGGCCTGCCACGTTTCAGTAGATAGGTCTGTCACCACTCTGATAGGTTTCCCTTTGTATGTTAGGGCCCTTTTCTCCGTAGCTGCTTTCAAAATTTTCTCTTTGTCCTTATATTTTGCCATTTTTACTATGATATGCCTTGCAGAAGGTCGATTCAGGTTACGTCTGAGGTGGGTCCTCTGAGCCTCTTGTATTTCAACGTTTGCTTCTTTTCCCAGGTCGGGGAAGTTCTCTGCTATAATTTGTTCCAGGACTCCTTCAACACCTTTCCCCTTCTCTTCCTCTTCTGGGATTCCTATGATATGGATATTGTTGCGTTTGACTGTGTCGCTGAGCTCTCGAACTCTTCTTTCTTGTTCCTGGATCAGTTTGTCTCTTTTTTTGTCAGCTTCTTGTTTTTCTATAATGGTGTCTTCTAAATCACTTATTCTCCTTTCTGCCTCTTCAATCCGTGCATTGGAGGCCTCTAATTTATTATGTATCTCATTTATCACATTTTTTAATTCTTCATGCCTATTTTTATTTTCCATTCTGTCTGTAGCCATAGTTTCTTTGATGTCCCCTATGTTTTTTTCAAGCCCAGCTATTAATTTTACCATTATTATTCTAAAATCTTGTTCAGTGATGCTGCTGATATCTGTTTTGAGCAGTTCATTAGCTGTCATTTCTTCTTGGAGTTTCTTTGGAGGAGAGGTCTTTCGTTTCGTCATTTTAGTTACCTTTCCGGCTCTTGTTGGTTTTAAAGACCTGTTAATGCTCTCTGTATCTATAAGCACTGGTATATCCAAGAAGACTCTTTGACTGTCCAGGGCCTATCCTTTCAGAGAGTGTTTTTTGAATGGTATCTCTTGGTCTCTCTTTTTGGGACCTTGGTTATTTTATTTTCCTATTCATAGTGATATTTGGGACTCTCCATCTTGTGTACTCTGGCTCATTTCTTGAGGTAGCCCTGGAAAAGAAAACAGACAGACAAACACACAGGGAGCAGGAGCACACAAATGCACAGGCTAATTCAACTAACATGCAAAGCGAGAGGGAAAACGCAAAAGTTAAGAGAAAAGACGGAGGAGGGAGGGTGAATAATAGGGAGTATAAAATACTTAAAAGGGTCAAAAAGGAGAAAAGAAAAGGAAAAAAGAAGAAAACTGATGGACAAAGAATGGTTTAAAGCATATAACCGGATTTCCCAGCTACCGTTAAATAGCCGTGTGTATGCAGTGCCGGTTGAAGAGCATAGAGAAATAGAGAGAAGACAGGGCGGGGATGAGGCAAAATTGGAAATAGAATGAACAGGCAGAAGGTATAAAAAGCTTTTTTCAAGAGGTAAAGGGTAGAATATGGTTGAATAGGTGAGAGAAGGATGCTGGTATTATCCAGAGAAACTATATAGTCTAATTACTCGTGAGAGAAAGAGATGAAAATGTCGGTAGGTGTAGAATTTACAGCTACAGAATGGACTCATTGTGATTGTTTAAGCAAGCCGGCGTCCAGACCAGAGTTAATCAGGTCAGTGTTCTGGGGAAAAAAAGAGGTAAAAGAGAAAGAAGAAGAAAAAAAGAAAAGAAAAAAAAAAGGGGAGGAGGGCAGCTCTCAAGCAGGGATGGGCATGGCGTGATCCAATGCATCAGGCGGGAGTTCTGCCTTGGCGGTTGTGGGGAGGAGAGTGAAGGTGCTCCTGTCCCTTCTTGAACCAAGCGCTGCACCTCGCTTTTTTGGGCGTATAAACTCTCCGTACCGGGGGCACAGCCAAAGTCGGTTGCACTCTTCAACTCAGGCCAATCTCCAAATCCCAGTCCGTGCGCCCCGCTGAAATTGCCTGAGACACAACTTCCCAGACAATCCCTTTGGGGCAATTCCAGGCCTCCCGCCTCACTCTGGGGGTGGCGTCAGAATCGCTGCTTCCTTCTCTGTGTCGGGCTGGGGAGCATGGGCGGGGGCTTGCCTGCCGGGTGCGTGGAGCCCGCTGGAGTGAGGAAAACCAGGTCCCTCTATGGCTCGTCACCCGAAACACGAACTCACAGGCAAATTTCCCAGTTTTTAGCTCTTTGCCTTCCTTCTAGAGTTCCAGCCAGCCAGGAGCACGGATGCCCGGTGTCCACACACGGCTCTTTCAGGGGCCCAAGCCACCCGGGAGGACAATGGTGGCAGGCGCACCACTACTCTAAAGTCCAACCCACCAGGAGCAAGCACAAAGAAGCAGTCTATGCGCTCAGCCCCGCCCGCCCTCCCTCCCCCACCAGTTGGTGTGAGGGGACCTGGCATGCAGGTATTTGGCAAGTACAGTCTTTCTATGCCCCGAGTGGAGGCTTTTCCCCCCCGAGCAGAGGTTTTTCTGTTTCAGACTCTCTCTTTTTCCCCTCTCACTCCCCTTAGAGGCTAGAGGGGGATCACCTCCGACCCTAGAGTCTCCGATCCCGGCCCGATTTTATCTTCCCCAGATCGCACTCGTGCTAGAAGGCTTTCTCAGTAGATTCTGCGTCCTTTTTCTCCCAATCTCTCAGGCTTTTTAAGGTTTCCAATGGCTTCAGATCTTTTCCGTGTGATGTATGGGTGCAAGTGCAAGTACGGAGCTCCTTACTTCTCTGCCATCTTGCCCCCTCTCAGTGTGACTATTTCTTAGTTCCTTTTTCTTTGTAGCAACAGATTCTCTGCTGTTTTCTATGCTTACTTCAAGCCCAGACTTTAATCTTATGACTACTATTGTAAATCCTTGTTCACATATATCGATTCTATCTGATTTGAGAAGTTCTTTAGCTGTCATTTCATCCTGCATTTTCTTTTGATGAACATTCTTCTCTTTCATTATTTTGGCTAGTTTTCTGTCCCTTATGTGTTTTAATAGTTTATTATGTGTCCTGTATCTGTTAACACTAATATATAAAAAGGTGTTATACACTGTCCAGGGTCTGACCCATCAGGAGGTATTTTTAAAGTGTGTTGCATTGTCCTGACTCTGGTTGCTTTATATCCCTACTTGCAGTGATGGTTTGGGCCTTCCACCAGGTGTGCATTCAGTTGTTCGTTGATGTGATGTAACCCTGGAAGAAATTTTTAAAAGGGGATGGTGGTCGAAGAAGCCTTATCCCATACAAAGAGAGAATTGATAAGGAAAAAAAAGAAAAAACAATTCACCAGGCAGAAAATCAGAGAGAAAATCATGCTTAATCTAGAGAGAGAAAAATAAGAAGGAGATACAAAAGAGGTGTTATAAATATATTTAAAATGTCTTCTTCAACAAACCAACAACCAGAATGACCAGAATAGGGAAATTGAGAAATAATAATAATAATAGTAATAATAATAATAATAAGAAGAAGAAGAACAACAACAACAAGATGGAAGAGGAGGAGGAGGGGGAATATATATACATACACATATATAATGATGATTGATCAAATCAGAAAATGCCAAGCCACTGAAACGATATCTGATGGTGCCTTGGAGCCAGTGGCTGTGCTGATCTGGAGGAGAAGCTGTCTGGTTTGGTCAGTGTCAATCTTGCTCTGTTAGAAACACTGATAAAAGACACGGAGAGGCGTGGTTGGTGTAGGTGAGTCCCGCCTTTACTGTGGGCCCATTGTCTGTTCCCTGAAGCCCCATCTTGTTGGTGATGGGGAGAAAAATGGCGACACTTCAGTCTCTCCTACCTGGACTTGGTGTCCCAAACCACTCTCTTCAGGCTGTCTTCACAGTGCCATGCAGGTGCAAGCAGGCTGATTTGTTCTGCTCCAGAGTCTCTTGTACCTCCCAGGCACTCAGTAGGGGTTCAAATCCTGATATCTTAAAGGATGTGCCTCTGTGCACCCTGGTTCTGGGTAGTACCTCTCTGCCTAGGCAGCCGACAAAGGGCTTCATGCTCCTCAAGAGCTCCTCACAGGTGCAAGCAGGCCAATTTTTCCACTCCAGTCTCTCCAATCTCCCAGATGCTCAGCTGGGATTCAAACCATGATATTTTAAAGGATCCTGCTCCACGTGCCCAGGTTCTGTGGTAGAGACACTCCACCAGACAGCCAACAATGGGCTTCTGGCTGGTGGGCGACTGCAGGATCTTTTTTTTTGTCTTTGGAGTGGCTATATACCTTCTTCCCATAGCACTCAAGGGAGAGGATTGTTGTCTCTGACTGTGCTTCTGAGGTCACTATCCTAAGCCCAGAGTTGGCTCCCCTCCTCAAGTGTACAACAGGACCGGTCTGGAGAAAGCCTGGCAATGCTAGAATGAGGTAGAAATTGCTTCTTTCTCTGTTTTTTTCCATCCCCCAATCTGTGTTTTTTCTCCTGTGCAAATAGAATCCTATATTTCCACAGCCTCTCTTTCTCTTCCTTTTGTCTCTTCACAGAAGGGGATCCCTCCAACTGCCTATACTAGCCATTTAATCTCTCCCAGTTTGCAGTCATGCACCTATGGACTACCAAATTGTCCCTACAGGCCCCTGGAGATGTTTCTGTCACTCTGTAGCCCAGATTCCTGAAATTCCAAGTCTTCTGGCCTCAATAGTATTGTGTTTGAAGGACAAGAAAACTTTGGGTCCCCCTACTTCTCCTGATCTCTTCTTATAAGGACACCAGTCATATTAGCTTAGGGCTGAATTTTATGACCTCGTATTAACTTAATTATATTATTAAAGACTCTATCTCCAGATATAGTTGCATTCTGAGGTACTTGGGGTTAAGATTCAACATATGAATGGGGGAGGTACACAATTCAGCCTATAATAGTAATGTATATTGTGTTTTACACAATAGTATTCATATTGTAGTACCTAAAGCAACCTCAAAGAAAACTGTGCAAGTGATACACTAAAAGGAAACAAATAAAAATCTATAAATAAGAAGAAATCTTTTAAAATATTTCAGAGCCCTTAGAGAGATATTGAAAGAAACAGATGAATGAGAAAATGAGGGAAAATAAAAACCCATCAGTCACCAATATTAAGAAGAAAACAAGGTATATCACTGTAAATCCTGCAGCCATTAAGGAGATTATAAAGGAATAATACATCCAAATTTTAACCCAAATTTGACATTTTTTAATAAATTAGAATATAAGAGCTATGAAAAATTACTAACTACAAAAGAAAAAGACTTAACAGAGAACCTGATTATTCTTTAATGATTAAATAATTGAATTCAGTAACTAAAAGCTCCAAAAAAGAAATCTTTAGCTCTATTTGGTTATATCAGAGAATTTTACCAAATAGTTAAAGAATAATGAATAATAACTTTGCACAATATCTTCAAGGAAATAGAGAAGTGGAAGACATTCCTCAACACTTTTTATGAAGCTAGTGTTGTTAGATACCAAAACCAGATAAAGACAGTACAGGGAAAGGTTGAGGGGGGAGGGGAGAACTGTAGACCTGTTTCTTTCATGAATCTAAATGCAAAAATCCTCAACAAATATTAGCAAATAGAACCCAACAAAGTATAAAATACTTATATCTCATGACCAAGTGAGATTTACACCAGGTATAGATATACCTGCTATATATACCAGGCTGGTTCAATGTTCAAAATCAGTCGATGTAATCTACAAAATCAGTGGCCTAAAGAAACAGAAATCATATGATCACACCATTTGGTGCAAATGATAGATCATATAATTTGGTGCATTTGATAACATCTAAAGCCTATTCATTATAAAAACTCTCAGTAAACTAGGAATAGAAGGAAACTTCCTCAATTTGATATAGAGCACCTCCAAAATTGAAATAAACAAACCAACTTACAGCTAACATTGTACTTAATGGTGAGAGACTGAAAATCAAGAACAAAGAAAGCAAAGATGTAGCTTTTACTAGTTTTATTCAACATAGTACTGGAAGCCCTACCTATTCTTATATGGCAAGAATAAGAAATAAAAGGCAAACATGTTGGAAAGAGTAAAATAAAAGTGTGCCTTTTTACAGATAATCTGATTGTCCATATAAAAATCACATAGTATGGGAGATGGGCATGGAGGAGGGCACTTGTGGGGATGAGCACTGGGTGTTATATGGAAACCAACTTGACAATAAACTACTTGTAAAAAAAAAAATCACAGAGTATCTACAAAATACAATTAGAATTAAGGAATTCAGCAGGGTCATAGGAGAAAAGATCATTGCACAGAGTTAGTTATATCTGTATATAATAACAGAATATGTGGAAGCCAAAATTAAAAACTCAATAATATTTTACAATTGTTCCAAAAAATGAAAAAGGTATTAATCTAACAAAAACACATATAGATTCTATATACTGAAAATTATAATATGCTGATAAAATATATCTGAGAAATCCTAAGTACACAGAGAGATATTTTGTTCCAAATTTAGAAGATTCAACAACAAAATAAAGGTATGTTTTCTCCTACTTGATCTGTAGGTTTGATAGTTAATATCTATCAAAATACTGTCAATGATTTTGGTGGATATAAGCAAGCTTATTTAAAAAGTTATATAGAATAGCATAGGACCTAGAATACCTGAAGCAATTTTGGAATAAAGTTGGGAGAGCTAGTCTACCTAATTTTAAGACTTGTTATGTAGATATAGTAACAAAGACAGTACATTTGTGTAGCAGAATAGACAGATAACAGAAGACAATGAGGAATCCATAAATAGACCCACACAATTGTGCCCAACTGATTTTTGACAAAATTGGACATATATAGGAAAACAGACCCAAAACCCCACAAAACATCAACATTAACTTCACACTTTATATTTAGAAGATTCACACAAAATGAAACATAAAATTATAAGCTTTTATTTTAAAAATGGATAATTCTCACTATCTAAGTTTAGACTAAGTAATTCTTAGACTTAACCTAGATTCATAAAACTAAAAATTTTTTTTGACTATATTTTATTTTATTTTATTTTTTTACAAATAGTTTATTGTCAAATTAGTTTCTACATAACACTCAGTGCTCATCCCCAAAGTGCCCTCCTCCATGCCCATCCCCCCTCCCCCCCACATCCATCAGTCCTCAGTTTTTGTCAGCATTCAAGAGTCTCTCATGGTTTGCCTCTCTCCCTTTCCCCCACCATTTCCGCCCTTCTTCTCCCCCTTGTTCCTCCGTCAAGTTCCTCCTAATCCTCCTATACGTGCAAACATATGATATTTGTCCTTCTCTGCCTGACTTATTTCGCTCAGCATAACACCCTCAAGGTCCATCCATGTTGCTACACATGGCCAGATTTCATTGTTTCTCATTGCCATGTAGAACTCCCTTATGACCCAGCAATAGCACTCATAAAACTAAAAATTGATAAGCTGGACCACATTAAAAATTAAGGCCCTACCAAAGACCTTTTAAGAGGATGGAATGAGAGAAAATATTCGCAAACCACTTGTCCAACAAAAGATTAACACCTAGATCATATAAAAGAATCCCAAAACTTAACAGGAAAGAAACAAATAAACAGTCCACCTAGAATATGGCCAAAAGACATGAAGAGACATTTCACTGAAGGAGATATATGGCTGACAAACAAAAGATGTTTAACATCATTAGTCATTATGAAAATACATATTAAAGCCACACACACACACACAAATCTCTACAGACCAATCAGAATGACTAAACAAATGAATAGTGATAATGTCACAAAGATGTGGATGGTCCGGAATGCTCATGTTACTGGTGATAATGTAAAATAGAAGAGCCTTCCTGGAAAACAGTTTAGAAATTGTTTATGAAACTCAATATGAACTTATAATTCAATCCATTGAATTCATAGGAATTTGTTCCTGAGAAATGAAAACTACACAAAAACCAGTACATACTTTTCCATAGCAAGTTTCTGAGTAACAGCCCAAATCTGGAAGTAGTCAAATGTCCTTCAGTGGGAGAGAATTCTCAAACAACAGGGTCCATTCTTACCATTGAATAATACTCAGCTCTGAAAAGGAATGAACTTTTAATACATAGAGAAGTTTGGATGCATATCATGCTTAGTGAAAGAAGCCTAATCCAAGGTTACAGACTATACAATTCTATTTAGATAACATTCTTGTATTGACAAAATTACAGCAACAGAGATCAGAGGAGTGGTTGCTAGCTGTTGGGGGGTGGGAGGAGGCAAAAGGAAGGTGACCACGAATATAAAAGAAATGTGTGAGGAATCCTTTGGATGGAACAGCTCTGTGCCTTTACTGTGATGGAGGTGACATGAATCTACACATATGATACATTTGCATGAAACTAAACACAGCTACCCACGCACACAAGTGCAGACAAAACTGGTGAAATTTGAATAAAGTCAGTGAATTTTCTTTGTGAATTTTTGCTATAGTTTTGTAAGATAGTTTTACCAGTGGGGGAAACCAGGTGATGTAAATATGAGATATGTCTGCAATATTTCTTAAAACTGCATGTGAATCAACAATAATCTGAAAAAGAAAGTTAAAATACATATAGAGCATGCTTTTCACATATATGTACATGAATATGTGTTAAGAATGATTTGGACATAGTTTCATCCTGTTAACATCCAATATCAATGACTTCTGGTTTGAGAGAGGCTCTTCACAGCAGGCACATGCTGTGTGCATGTGAGTACCCTTCACAGCCTTGTTGAGGGAGACCACTTAGCTGTGAACAAGGCCCTCCTGTTATCAGAGTTCTTCCAACATGGGCTTATATTGCCTGAGCTCTGCTTAGCAAGGTCCTCATGTCTAGCTAAATACATTGGCTGCTGTTGATGTTAGAAGTTCAGGGGCACCTGGATGGCTCAATTGGTTAAGCAAATGTCTGGCTTCAGCTTAGGTCATGATCTCACGGTTTGTGGGTTCAAGCCCCGCGTCGGGCTCTGTGCTGACAGCCAGCTCAGAGTCTGGAGCCTGTTTCAGATTCTGTGTCTCCCTCTCTCTCTGACCCTCCCCTGCTCACGCTGTCTCTCTCTCTCTCAGAAACAAATAAAAATTTTTAAAAAAGAAGTTAATCAGTAAATTAACTTTAATCTTAAAATATAAAATATTTTAAAATGTCATTTTCCACATAGTTTTGGTTTTTGGTATGACCTGCCTCTTTATTCCTAGTGGTCTGGTTATTTGAGGATTTTGGAATATCTAATCAGAATTTCCAGTGAGGAGTTAAAAACTCAAACTTGGCTTTAAAACTGATTTGGAGGCATATTTTGTTTCCTCAAAGGTGTTCAGATAAATGCCCAGGCTCCATAATAATAAGTGATGATGAACATGATGATGATGATGATGATGATGATAGTCTGTCTAGGAGGGGGAGATGTCCCTTGGTAGGAGGCATTGTTATTCAAATATTGTTCACTATTACTTGAATCATTGCTTTGTTATTTGAATCCAATTGCATTGTTATTTAAATCAAATATATTGTTATTAGAATCTCTGGCTGAACACTATTCTATGGTCATATAACTATGAACAAGTTGCTTCCTATACTATGTGTTTCAGGAATGATGCTATGGATAGAATTACAGAATTGCCACCATATTAACAAATGAGCTCATTTCTCCCATTTAAAGTGCTGACAGGACAGGCATTTTAATACTACATTTAGTAGATGTGATTGCTAATATCTGATTTCTCAACTTAAATATGTAATTTGGGTGCATATTTATATATATTTTTTTTTTGCACAGTCCTCCCAAGAGTACTGACTGTAGTAAAAGTTAACCATGTCTTAAATATTAAAAATCCAAGGAAGAACAAATAAACCTTACATTGATACAAATGATACAAAGTGATTTCTATATAATATTTCCTTTAACTGCTCTTGGATTATTATCTTAAAGGTTTAAAAACTTGATTATGCCAAATATTCAGATTTGTGAATTATGAAATAGTATTAGTCACTGTGTAAAAAAACATTCTTCTCACAGTACTACTGCCACACTCATACCACTGGTGATAACAGATGTGTGAGTTTTCCATATATCAAGTAATTCTGTGACACTTGCTGGATGTCTTATAATTTAAATCAATCCTGACACTATATACCTGGAGATAGCATCATATCCCACAGGATAAGTGTTCAATCTTGCAAAACTGTCCCCCGTTAGATGCCAAATGCAAGCCCTAGATTATCACTGTACTTCTGCCCACTGACTGTAAGTCAGGGTTCTCATGATCCCTTTCTTAGATTTCATTATTTGCTAGGATGGCTCACAGAACTCAGGTAAACAATTAAGTTTACAGGTTCATTATATTATAAAGGATAGAGATTAACAGCCTGATGAAGAGATACATAGGGAAAGGCCTGGGATGGTCCTAGCACAGAAGTTGTGTCCCCATAAAGCTGGGGTTTTTGACACAAAATAGACAACTCTTTTAGAATTTCTAAACAAACAAACAGAAAATGAAAAAAGATCGATAGAATAAAGGAAAAGGAAAGAAAAGAGAAAAAGGAAGGGAGCGAGGGGGAAAGGAGGAAGGAAAGGAAGAATTTTTATTCCACCCAAGGTAGTGAGAACAACTGCCCAGGAGAGTACTCTGGAGAAGAAACATTTAAGACAAGGTTATATGTTTTCTGTCAAATCAAGAGTTACAAATCATCATGATGAAGGACATTTCAGAAATTTACAAACTTTATCTTATGCTTTTAGTGTGTGTAATGTTGCAGGCTTTGGAGGTAGGAGGTCTGGGTGTGGAACTTAGGGAGATTTTTACTCTTTAGTTTGAAATGTTTCTTTTAGGTTATTTGCTAAATAACCATTTAGGAAGCAAATGTACAATGTGTGCTTGGGACAGAAATAGAACCCATGCTTTAAAGTTTGGTGAAGTCATCCTGACCTTGGTAAAAATATATCTTCCCTGGGAGCCCAGTCACAAGCCTATGAATATTAAAAGTTGAACATTTAATTTATCAGGGTGCATCACCCCTTTGGCACAGGGATGTTTTCATCAACCCAGAAGCTCCTCAAACCCCATAATAATAGGATTTTTATGGAGGTTTCTTCATATAGGCATGATTGATTATTAACTCAATTTTCCTTTCCCCTTCCTGGAAAAAGGGGAGTTGCGCGGAATAATTCCTAGTTTCTAATCATGGTGTGGTGTTTCTGGTGACCAGCCTTCATCCTGAAGCTACCTAGTGCCCACCAAGCATTGCCTCATTTGAACAAAATAAACTCCCATCATCCAGGAAGTTCCAAGGAATTTAGGAGCTCTATTTCAGAATGTTAGGTCAAAGGGAAAATATTAAAACAAAAGAGGCTCCTAAAGCTCTTACTACTTAGGAAATTATAAGAATTTTAAGAGCTCTGTGCCAGGAACTGAGGACAGAGACCAATATATATTCTACTATTGTAGAATCATATTTATAATATTTCTCCTCAGTGAATCAGTGAATGTGGAAGACTTAATGGGTGTTTACGTGTGCTGTGTGATTGTCATCATATAACACACTCAGTGACACTGCACAAGCATTCTCAGTAGGTTCTGGGCCTCCTGAAGGCCCTGCCTCTGCTCTGACATATCCATCTCTATCCACATTTGCCCTACATTGAAAAGCCACTCCTTGGAACTGAATTCCCTATCCTTCAGGTGTTAGTAATGTCACATTGGCTCCATTTAATGCTTAAAACGTAAGCTTTCTGCTGTCACAGTCTCAAGTAGAAGACCTCCACTTAGTAGTTAAATTGAGAGCCGGTGAACCCCAGGATTGCCCACTCAGATGATCGAGGAATGCCCCTGCCACAGGAGGGAATCAGAAGCAATAGGACCAGTTTATAAATAACTAAGTGTGGGCAGGCAGCCTGTAGAAGAGAAAAGCAAAACGAACTGCTTCCCATTTTCCTTTTAATCTTTCTTTGGTTTTATAAATTATAAAATTTTACACATCCATTGTAACAAGTAGGCAAAACAGTGACATATTAAAAATGGTTCCCATTTTCCTTTTAATCTTTCTTTAGTTTTATGAATTATAAAATTTTACACATCCATTGTAACAAGTAGGCAAAACAGTGACATATTAAAAATGGTTAACTATCTGTTCTTTCCCACCCACCTAAGAAGACCAAAATCAATAGTTTGGGGATATCTCCACCCACAGTTTTTTCCTGGCTTTATAAATGCATCCAGGGGCACCTGAGTGGCTCAGTCGGTTAATCCTCTGATTTCGGCTCAGATCATGATCTCACGGTTCATGAGGTCGAGCCCCGCAGTGGGTTTTGTGCTGGCAGCTCAGAGCGTGGAGCCTGTCTCAGATTATTCTGTGTTTCCCTCTCTCTCTGCTCCTCCCCTGCTTATTCTCTGTCTCTCTCTGTCTCAAAAATAAACTATATAGAAAATTTATAAATACATCCAAATATAGTATGCCTTTTTTCCTATTTATTTATTTAATTTTGAGGGTGGGGGAGGGGCAGAGGTAGAGGGGGAAAGAGAATCTTAAGCAGGCTCCACGCTTCGTGCAGAGCCCTGTGCAGGGCTTGATCTCATGACCTTGGGATCATAATCTGAGCCAAAATCAAGAGTCAGACTCTTAACTGACTGGGGCACCCAGGCCCTCCAAATGTATGTCTTTTAAATGACTGTTTTTTAAATGGTCTTTTGATATATCTTTTCCTCCTGGTGAGGGCTTTCTTTAACTGATAGTGGAAAAATAAATAAATACTTCTTTTAGTGAACAAAAGTTTAGTTAAGTCAGAACTCTATAGTTCTTTCACCTCTCAAGTTGAGGCAGTCTTAGTGCAGCACACACATAGATAGAGATCACAAGATGGAATGACCTTTGTCCTAAGATGTTTGGGGGAAGACAAAACCTACTCCTAATGAAATGTGAAGTCACATGAAAATAACTCTTGTTAGCTGCTGTTTATAGAATGTTGAGGTATTTGTTCTGCCTCAAAATGATGACTTTAGTAATTTTCTTTCTATATGTATCTGTTTTCTCTCTCTCTCTCTCTTTTGTTATCTTATTTTCTAATGTTTTGCCCATGGCAATTGACTGAATCAAATTCACATGCAAACTGGGCATGCACTGTTGCCTTCCAGAGACTTTTGTACAGTCACAATCATGATGTAACAATGGCTAAGATGTCTTGGCTTTTGAGTATGAATTTGGATGCTGAGTTAGTCTCAGGGAGAGGTAAATTTTAAGAGTCTTTAAAGTTTGTTTATTTGTTTTTGGGTTGTATAAACCTTTTCTCTCATTCACTCACTGAGGAAACATTGAGGGCTATCTGTATGCATGATGTTGTACTATGCATTTGTTATACAGACACCAGGTAGGCACAGCTTATGTTTCCTGTGAGATGTTAAGCTGGCCTCAGCAGGCAGCTTACCTATAGCTTTATCTTCTGCCTCATAATGTTTTACCTGGTCTACTCTACCTAGGTAAGAACAAAAGCCCCAGATGATCTTTATTTCCTTGGTTGAATGGGAGGTGGAAGATGCAATATAATGAAACACAAGTAACTAGAACCACACAGTAAAGACAAAGTCTTTGTAATTGTAACCACAGAGCAAAGACAAAGTCGTTGTCGTTGTAATAAAGTAGAGCATTTCCTTCCAATGTTGTCTGTGTGTAACTATAAATTTTAAAAATTTAAATGTAAAACTAGGAAGACCTAATAAAAGAAACAAATAGAAAATTTAATATTAAATGAAAGACTTATGCCCTAATATATCAATGATTTCCTTAAATGTAAATGATCAAAATATGCAAATGACAAGATAGGGATGGGCAGACTGGATTGAAAATGTTTTTAAAAGGTGCAACTACATGTTCCTTACAAGAAGATCACTTCAAATCCAATGATGTAGATAGGTGAAAGTAAAAGATGGGAAAAGTTTACCATGAAAATATTAAATTAAAATTTAAAAAGCAGGAGAGCTATGTTAATATCTTAGGAAATAGAATTCAGAACAAAAATAATTACTACAGATAGACATTAGATAATGCCAAAGGTATCAACCCACCAGGAAGATTTAATGTTTCTAAACATGTGTTTATCAAACAGTAGAGCCTCAAAATACATGAAGCAAAAATTAACGAAGCTGAAGGAAGAAATATATAAACCTGCAATTATACTTGGTAAGTATATAGTCATAAACAGATCAGAAATATATACCTTAAGGGAGCTTGGGTGGCTTAGTTGGTTAAGCATCCAACTCTTGATTTGGCTCAAGTCGTGATCTCACAGTCATGGAATCAAGCCCCACAACAAGCTCCATGCTCAGCGAGGACCTGCTTGTGATTCTATCTCTCTCCTTCTCTCTCTGTCTCTCTGCCTCTCATGCTCATACTCTCTACCATTTTCAAAATAAATAGTAAACATTTAGAAAACATATTAATAAAAGAAATATGTACTTCAGGAAGTATATAGAAAATCTGATCAACACAATCAACCAACAGGATCCAGTTGGCATATATTGAAAACTGCACCCAACAACAGTAGGATACACACTGTTTTTTCAGGTGTTCATAGAACATTTACCAAGATAAACCATATATTAGGTCATAAAACAAACCTCAACAAGTTTAAGAGAATTACAATCATACAGACTTTGTTCTGTGCCCATGATACAATGAAACTAGAAATCAATAACAGAAAGACCATAAGAAAATGTCTAAGCAAATGTAAATTAATGCATATGTAAATAATCTGTCCATAAGAGGTTTAAAAGAAAAAATAATACATAAAATTGAATGAAAATGAAAACATCAAAATACGTGGGATGAATTTAAAGTAACACTGAGAGAGAAATTCATAGATAAATGATTACATTAGAAATGAGGAAAGTTTTCAAATTATTAATCTAAATTCCTACTATGGGAAATTAGAGAAAGAAAATAAAAATTAACCCAAAACAAATAGGGAGACCAAACTAATAGAATATTCGAAATCAATGAAATTGAAAATAGGAAAACAGTAAAGAAAATCAATGAAACAAAAAGCTGATTCTTCCCCCAAACATCAATAAAATTGATAAGCAAGGTGACAAAAATAAAGATGCAAACTGTCGCTATTAGGAATATCAGTACAGATCCTACAGCTATTACAAAGGCAATAGGAAATATTATGAACACTTTTATGCTCATAAATTCAACAACTTTAAGAAATGGTCTTTCAGGGGCGCCTGGGTGGCTTAGTCGGTTAAGCGTCCGACTTTCGCTTCGGTCATGATCTCCCGGTTCGTGGGTTCGGGCCCCGCGTCGGGCTCTGTGCTGACTGCCAGCTCAGAGCCTGGAGCCTGTTTCATTCTGTGACTCCCTCTCTCTCTCTCTGACCCTCCCCTGCTCATGCTGTCTCTCTCTCTCCTAGAAANCCTGGAGCCTGTTTCATTCTGTGACTCCCTCTCTCTCTCTCTGACCCTCCCCTGCTCATGCTGTCTCTCTCTCTCCTAGAAATAAATAAAAACATTTAAAAAAAATTTTTTTAAAAAACCTTTAAAAAAAAAAAGAAAAAAAAAAAAAAAGAAATGGTCTTTCAAAACTACAAAAGCTCAACCAGGATTAAATAGGCAATCTGAATTACTCTAGAGCCGCTGCAGAAATTTAGTTTGTAACTACAAAACTCGCCAAAAATAAATCTATTGGCAAATATGGCTACACTGAATAATTTTATACTATTTCTTCAATTTTACACAAGCTGTTCTAGGAAATAGAATTGGGGCTGTATATTTCCAAGTTTTATGCCATTAAAAATAAGTTTTTAATTATAGGATATTTTTACATTTATCATAAACTCATGAAGATAGTAGAATGAGGTCCCATATATCCCATAGTTAGTTTCCACCATTGTTAACATCTTACATCAATATGATACATTCATCACAAGTAATGAGCCAATATTGATACATTATTATTAACTGAAGTCCATGCTTTATTTGCATATCCTAATAGAATATACAGAACAGTGAGTTCTGTCACTTTTCTGTTCCAGGATCCCATTTAAGACATCACATTGTGTTAGTTGTCATTCCCCACTGTGTGTTTTTAATTTGTTTATTTTGTGCTTTCTTGCTTTCTGGTACTATAGGGTAATCCAGGCTCATCTTGTGTTTTCTCTACCCTAGCCCTAGAATCAGCCATTCTTCTAAGAGTTTGTGTCTTATAGCTGTTTAAGCTATAAGTAACCCACTGTTACTATCAATGGAGCTGCCTTGGTATGATGGTTGTATATGGAGTAGAACCATTCTGTACTTTTCTATAGTCTCAATCTTTAAGTAGGCCGGTGTCTCAGAGTTGTGGGCTTCATAGGTATGTCTGTCCTTGCTCCAGTGATATAGATTTTGCTCCTACCCCATTCCTCCAGGTGTGGTAAAGTTTCAGAATTCTGTATTGCAAAGTTATTTACTCTGGACAGTAGGGTTTTGTTATGGAGCAAGCTCTGTGAATGTTTCATAATAATTACTGCTCCCTACCATCTACCAGGACCATGAAGATGGATCTTTTTTGCATCTGTACACAATCTAAGATTTTGAGAAATTTTAGAATCTAAGGATTTAGAGAAACCTGAGAATCTAAGTATTCTGATCATTTCCGATGTGTGTGTGTGTACGTGCGTGCGCGCGCGCTCGCACGTGCATGCATGTGCATGCGTGTGCGCACATGTTGGAGGTGGGAGTTTGCATACCACCAAGCAATTCTCTGTAGGTTCCTACAATTCAGTTCAATTCTCACACTATCTACTTGGAGACTGCATCAGAATCCACAAGGTAAAGGCTCAGTCCTGTAAGACTGCCCACCCCAACACACACACACACACACACACACACACACACATACACATACACACACTTCAAAAACCAGTTGTAAGATCATGTTATCATCTGTGCTTCTGACAGAATGGCTATAGATCAGGAGTTCAAACTACCCTCTCCTTGGGTTTGATTAATTTGCTGGAGGAGTTTACAGTACTCAGAGAAACATTTTACTTACTAAATTGCCAGTTTGTTATAAAAAGGATATAACTCAGGAGCAGCCATATGGAAGAGATATATAAGACAAATATGGGGAAAGGGCATGGAGTCCCCATGGCCTTTCTAAGCACACCATACTCCAAGCAATCCCTAAGTTTTTGCCTACCTGGAAGTTCTCCAAACCCTGTCATTCAGAGTTTCTACGGAGGTTTCATTACTTAGGCATGGCAGATTAAATCATTGGCCATGGACAATTAACTCATTCTCCAGCCCTTTTCTGCTCCTGAGAGGTCAGGCACATGAGACTGAAAGTTCTGACCCTTTAATCACATTGCTGGTTCTCCTGGCAACCGTCTCCTATCCTTAGGTGGCATCCAAAGTCACCTCATAGGTATAACAGAAGACACTGTCGTTGCTCTCATCACTTAGGAAATTTCAAATATTTTAGGAGCTCTGTACCAGAAACAGATATGAAAACTAACTATATATAGCTTATAAGTCATAATAACACAGAATCTGATGAAGTTCCTGAAGAAAAGTCTAGGAAGGGATGGGTATACCTTACAATAGGGGCCACAGTATTTTCTCATTATCATGCTGGTCTACACTCAGCGTCCAGCAAATTGACATTTCATTGATCCTGCCATTTTATGGCTCCTGTGGCTTCTGCCCATTCAAATAGATCTCTATTGCTTACTTCTCATAATGTCTCTATGTCTCCAGATTTTGGGGTGGTAGCTTGCCTTGTGACTTTAGTTCTCTGATGGGTCCAAGAAAAGTCATTGATTTTCAGTTTGGCCCACATTTTTTGGTCATAAAGCAGGAGTGACAACTTTTGAGTTCTCTGTGTATACAGGAACCAAGTCCAGATGTGCTATTATAAATTTTTTCCCACTTAACCCTCTATCTTAGGCATTTTCTTATGTCATTCAGTTTATTTACAAAATACAAGTTTGTGTTGTTTTAATTTCCATTGTATGGACATTTTAAAAATTAGTTAACTGATTTTTAATGTGTAATTAGTTAACTGATTTACTAATTCACAGCCTTGATTTATTTTGGGACTTTTTCTATATATTATATTTTATTTACTGTCAGTAATCCTTTCCCACAAGGAAACTCTGTCCTTCAGTTCTAGGAATAAAATCTTGAAATATCTCTTCAATAATTTCCTCTAATATATTTTGTCTGGTCTTAGTTTTTAAAATTCTTACTCTTTAGATAACTTCTGGAGGGATCATCTATTCTGCATACATTTTCTCTACTCTTTTTATTTTTTAAATATGTTTTATTATTTAGTTTTGAGAGAGAGCAGGGGGAGGAGCAGAGAGGGAGAGAGGATCCCAAGCAGGCTCCATGCTGTCAGCACAGAGCCTGATGTGGGGCTCGAACTCACGAACCAGAAGATTATGACCTGAGCTGAAATCAAGAGTTGGACGCTAACCAACTGAGCCACCCAGGTGCCCCTTTTCTACTCTTTTTAAATTGGTTATTTGTTTTCTAATCTTTGGTAATAGACTTCTTCAACTTTATAAACTTTTCCTTCTAATTAAACTATCATATTGTCTTTTTCCAAGAGGTCTTTTGTTTTCTGAATTTTTCTTTTTCTCTCTTGAATGAATAATTATTTTTCTCTCTCTGAAGTTATATCAATAACAATTTATTTATGTAATTTCTCTATGCATTGTTTCTGCTTCCTCCAAGTTCCTTTTCCTTCCTTTTTTTATTTTTGTGTCTCCATATTAGTCTATGTTTCTAATCTCTAGTGATTCTTCCTTGTCTGTTCATAAATTTGATTATCATGTGACAAGTGGATCTAAGACTTTTCATTGCATAGAATTTAGCTAGTGAGTGATTAGAAGATTAAGAGAGTAACCACAAACCAAGGTGTCTATGTAACTGGACTAAGGGAGAATAAAGATGAGAGATGTTCTGGCTGTGATCCAGTGAGGGTTTGAAGCATTTAGAAGTGGTATTTTTCTTGAGTTTTAAGACCTGGGCAAAGATTCAGACATAGGTTGGCTAGATGATCAAAATCCTAAACAATTTCTGGCAGAAGCATGTGCTCCTGCCTTCTTAATCATTCAATCCTTTAAACCTTAAATCTAGGAATTCCTGTATTCTCTTTTTAGAAATAGATTCCTTTGAGTATTTGCTTCCAAGAGATACCAGTTTCATGAAAATTAAAAATCTTATTTAGAATATAACCTTCTACATAGATGAATTGTGGATACCAGCAATAGGGAATATGGCACTGTATAAAAAACTTATCAACTGTTTGATTGCCTGTATACTCTGAGGTGCAGTTTGTATGAAAAAGATTATATAAATGCTTGATTCCCTACCGCCCACTTTATTTGTGGGTTTATAGGATGGTAAGGCACTAGATTATTATTTTGCAAAATAAAATTAAAATATATCTATAAAGGTATGGGATAAAAATATATCTGATAATTTTCAATCCATTATACTTATTCTTACTGAAACTCAAATTGTCTTATCTTTAGCCAGTGGGAAGGAATTGAAATTTCCTACTAACCTATTTGAATATATGTTCAATGGTCTTTAATAGATTATTTGCATTATTTTATAACAAGATATTCTAGGTTTATCTTTTCCATTTCCTGCTTTAAACCTAGAATGACCATTTCTTCATGGAGTCCTGGTTCTCTTTACTACTAAATACTATTTAATGACTACTATCTAGATTCTAAGGATACTCATCACTTCTAGATTTGACATTGTTTATAGGATTTCTAAGTGGAGCAACCTGGGAAATATGTATTTTTTAAGCTAAAATATAGCCTGAGTGTACACTGATACATTTAATTCAAACTTAGGACTACATGATTTTACTTAACTTCATTAGCTTTAAAACCACATATTCTTTTTTTCTTTCATAGTTTATTGTCAAGTTGCCCAACAAGTGCCCTCCTCCATGCCTATCACACCCTTCCCCTCTCTCCCAACCCCATCAGCCCTCAGTTTGCTGTCAGTATTCAAGAGTCTCTCATGGTTTGCCTCCCTCCCTCTCCCCAACTATTTTTTTCCCTTTTCCTCCACCATGGTCCTCTGTTAAGTTTCTTCTTTTCCACTTATAAATGAAAACATATGGTATCTGTCTTTCTCTGCCTGACTTATTTCGCTCAGCATAACACCCTTGAGTTCCATCCACGTTTCTACAAATGGCCAGATTTCATTCTTTCTCATTGCCATGTAGTATTCCATTAAACAGATAAACCACATCTTCTTGATCCATTCATCAGTTGATGGACGTTTAGGCTCTTTCCATGATTATGCTATTGTTGAAAGTACTGCTATGAACATTGAGGTACATGTGCTCCTATGCATCAGCACTCCTGTACCCCTTGGGTAAATTCCTGGCAGTGCTATTGCTGGGTCATAGGGGAGTTCTATTATTAATTTTTTGAGGAATCTCCATACTGTTTTCCAGAGGGGCTGCACCAGTTTACATTCCCACCAACAGTGTAGGAAGGTGCCTGTTTCTCCACATCATCACCAGCATCTATGATCTCCTGATTTGTTCATTTTCGCCACTCTGACCAGTGAAAACCACACATTCTTTCTCTGATGGTTGAAAATCCCCATTCTCTGACATTTGCTTTGTTCTAAAAAACACACATAACAATCCTAGCATAACAATAACAATACTAAGAAGTAACACTTTTTAAGTGCCCCTTGCTGCATTCTCCTCAAAAAATAAGTTTTGATTTAAAAAACATAGTCAAAGTGGTGCCTGGGTGGCTCAGTCAGTTAAACATCCAACTTCGGCTCAGGTCATGATCTCAGTTTGTGGTGAGTTCGAGCCCCGCGTCAGGCTCTCTGCTGGCAGCTCAGAGCCTGGAGCTTGCTTTGGATTCTGTATCTCCCTCTTTTTCTGCTCCTCCCCTGCTCATGCTCTGTCTCTCTGTCTCTGTCTCTGTCTCTGTTTCTCTCTCCTTCCAAAATAAATAAAGTTTAAAAAAATAAAAGTTAAATAAAAATTAAAAATGTAGTCATGAATGTAGCTGAGTAAATGTGAATTAACATTATGCCACAAGTTTCTAGGATAGTATTAGTTGATGAATGAAGATATTAAAAGTGAAAGTAGGAGATGAAGCTAATCCATTGGATAATATAAGGTACAGATTGATTGAGGGAATAAGGGATTATTTACCCAAAAGGATTATTCTGTTTGCCCATGGAAATGTACAATTACATTGAACTCACAGGTATAATTATCATCTGCAGTCTTTATTGCAAATAAATTTATTATCATCATTACATGGAAAAGTCTCTAACTAGATTTCGTTGGTCTTTTGAATTCTGAAAATATTTTTTAGGTAAACGTTGATAACTTCTTAATGTTAAAATTTCCCCTTAGTTTGCTTTTATAATATCATATCCAGGACATACTTTAAAAAATAAAATAAATATAAATAATGAGCTACCTCTATACATTGTTTTTTGTAAGTTGGCTATACTTTTTTTTTTTTTTTACTAATGGTAGAGTGTAGACAGGGTTTAATTGCTAAAAAGCCTCAGAGGACCCAAAATGACCATGCCTACAAAGCTCCAGTTTACTGTAGAAAAAGGATTCAGGATAGCATTAAAAAATGGATATACATGATAGTCAAAGGCGCCCTGACAGGTTCAGAGAGGACAGGTGCCACATGTAAACACTCATTCTACCAGACTAGGAAGCACTGACACATGCACAGAACGTCTTAGTTTCAGATGCCCAAAACTGAGTCTTGGCCAGGGTATTATATATTCTGCTGGTCCTGTGGGCATACCTGCCACACAACCAACCTCAACAACAGATATTTCTGGGTTTTCACCTTTATCATGTGTGATTCATCAGTCTCATTGTTATTGTCACTAAATAGAAAGGGCTTGCCCCTTGGAGTGAGTGAGCCAATAGAAGAGCCCAAGTCCTTTTTGTTTGAGCAAATAGTTTTTATTACTTACAGCAAGTGAGGAGACATAGAGATAGCTCTCACAGCACTGTGTCCCCATGGCACTAGTACAAGAATCTTTTATTCAGTGTATCAGGGGGCAAGGGAGGGAGCTGGAATATACATTAAGGAATGTATGCATATTCTATTACTTTTTTTTTTAATGTTTTATTTATTTCCAGGAGAGAGAGAGAGAGACAGCGTGAGCAGGGGAGGGTCAGAGAGAGAGGGAGTCACAGACTGAAACAGGCTCCAGGCTCTGAGCTGGCAGTCAGCACAGAGCCCGACGCGGGGCTCGAACCCACGAACCGCGAGATCATGACCTAAGCGAAAGTCAGACGCTTCACCGACTAAGCCACCCAGGCGCCCCTGTATATTCTATTACCTAAGCACTTTGGTTCAAATGCACATTCCTACCATATCAACATGATAGTGCATACATCACACATTCAAAAATGGCAGAAAACCCCACCCATAGAAGGAAATCTTAGTATTATAATGAGGTAAAGTAACTTTACAACAACTCAGGGGGGCTTCTGCACAGGTCTTCAACTTCAATCTGGCTCAAACTGGCTACTGTAAGCCACTGTCAACACCTAGCAAGGGGCTACCAGGTGAAACACCTAGTTGGGTGTGCCCTTGGAAGAAACTTCTGGTTCTTCTAAACAAAACACATTTATAAACAATATTGTCAGTTATTATGTGTCATGCCTTGACTAGGTGTCAGTTCCATGCAAGTATATTTCCTATTTCAGTATAACAGTTCCAGTTAGTTCCAGGCCTGGACCTGGAACTTTGAATTTAATATCATCCCCATACATATGTTAATAAATATTTGTTTTTTAATTGGTATTTACAAAATTCTTTCATGAATTTATTATATTTTATTTAAAAAAATATTTTAGAGAGCATTGTGTGGGGAAGAAGGGCAAAGAAGAGAGAAAGAGAGAATTTTAACCAGGCTCATGCTCAGCCTGGGGTGAATGTGGGGCTTGATCCCATGACCCAAGGATCACAACCTGAGCCAAAACAAGAATCAGGCACTTAACCTACTAAGCCACCCAGGCACCCCCTTTTATGAATTTATAAACAGTAAAATTTTCAAAATTCCCAGCTTCCAAATCCATGCAGTTACATACAAATCATGAAAATAGGCTATGATACTGATTTGTCCTTCATTTTCTCCTTTATAGAAAATAATAATAGCCTTGACAAATGACAAAGTAAAATGATTTAATAATAGGTTTGATATCCTTTTCTGAAGGGGAGACACCCTGTGGGCTAACAGTGCTGTAACCAGAACGAGTTAGGGGTCCCTGGAAAAAAGAAAGATGATACAGCTTTCTTAACATAAAAAAAGTCATTTTTGACCCCCGGCCATATTGTGATCCATGCCTAACAAGCAATTTGTCCAAAGCATATTTCTTGCAAAATTTCCTGCGATATGTTGAAATTGCAGAAAAATACACCCAAATAGATAATGATTTTCATTTAATTTTTTAATGATAGTTTATTTTTGAGAGAGACAGAGCATTAATGGGGGAAGGGCAGAGACAGAGAGGGAGACACAGAATCTGAAACAGGCTCCAGGCTCTGAGTTGTCAGTCCAGAGACTGACACAGGCTAGGGAACAGTCAAAGTCGGATGCTTAACCAACTGAGCCACCCAGATGCCTCCCCCCCCAATAGATAATGATTTCAAGGGAACCAAAGAATGTAAGAACAGCTACTATCAGGGTAGAAAATAGCACAATCACATGAGGGACAATAAATCAATGGTAAAGCTCCCAGGGCTGGCTCAAAAGTAAAGACTGATCTGACATATATTCTTTTTTTTAAATTTTTAATGCTTTTTATTTATTTTTGAGAGTCAGAGAGAGACAGCACGAGCAGGGGAGGGTTAGAGAGAGAGGGAGATATAGAATCTGAAGACAGGCTCCAGGCTCTGAGCTAGCTGTTAGCACAGAGCCCGACGCGGAACTCGAACTCACCAACCGTAAGATCATGACATGAGCCTAAGCCGGACACTTTACCGGCTGAGCCACCCAGGCACCCCTAATCTGACATATATTCTTGAGTTATTTTTGCACGATCTAACCCTCTTTGAGCACTCAGATACTGGACCAACTAAAGCCAGAGAATTGATGATGCTGACCCTTGCAGCCCTTGTGATTTAGACCTGGATTCTGTCATCTTAAGATGATTTTTGTCCCAATTCCATGCTAAATTCCCTATTGCACTAGCCCCTTCGTGAATATATATGCACTCTTAGCCTAAAACTTCGTTTTGTTGTTCAAGGAGACACTGCTTTGGGAATCCTGGTGTTCTCCTTTACTTGGTCCAAGTAAAACCCTTCCTTTTCCTATACTTTGGTTTGGTTATGTCTTTAGGCTTGACACCCACCAAGAGGTGACCCAGTTTTGGCTCACAGTGCCTTACAAGCAAAGGAATATTTTTCCCAAAAGACTTTGAGCAAGAATGAATTTTATAGATTGTTAGGACAGACAATGCAAAAATAGCATGTCTAGCTTGGCAGTTAGGGATTTCCTTTTAAGGCTAGCAGGTCCTATTGTGTAGGGTTTGACCAGCAGGCAGCTAAGTTGGAGGATCTGATTGTTGTTAGGTTTCCTTGACACTGAGACATTTCCTGTAAGTGTAGAGTGACAGGCTTAGATCCATTTTGTGGTTCATAATATACAAATTAACTTTATCATCCTTTACAATTTGTTCATGACAATTTTTTTCCACATACATACCTGGAATATGTAATACTCTTGTTACTCTATCTTGAGTTTCTTATTAGCAAAAAACAAAACAAAACAAAACAAAACAAAAAAACACCCACACACAAACTAGAACTATTTAGTGTCTACTTATTTTATTCAAGGACAATAGTGTGATTAAACAAAGATTATAATAAAATAATATTAGTACTACCATTTTTACTACTTCTGCTAGGAAAGAATTGAGGAGGATGAAGAGGAGAATTATAGCTATCATTTATGTGTAAGGCTCTCCTAAATACTTTACATGTATGAACCCATTTAGCGCTCACATAAAATCTGAGGTAGGTAATGCTATTGTCTTAATTTTTTAGATATAAGCAATTCAAGGCAATAACTCTAGGTAAAAAAGCTAATGAGGAATGGAGACAGAATTCAAACCAAAAGCTTTGCTTTAGAGTACAGTCTTTGTTTCATACCTTAAACTGCCTTGCTTTTTTAAATCTCATTCCACTGAAGTATTTCTGAGACTTTATTCTCCCTAAAAGTCTTAGATATGTAAATTTATTTTTCATCCCTCTGAGATCAGGCCTGGATTTCAGTTTAGAGTATTCTCCCTGAATCAAAGAAATACTCAAGGTTTCTTAGATGCAGATATTAATAGACCACAGAGAAATTCTTTTGCTTTCTTTATTCTGAATGACATGTTCTTAGCTTCTCCTAAGTGCTCACAAAGTGGTCCTCCTATACTATTTTGGAGTGCAATTGGATCAAGAGACTCCAATAAGGTGGATCATTTGAATTGTTGAGTGATTAAAACAAATTAAATATATTTTCACATGAACTCTCCCAAAAAGATCATAGATAATTATTAGCAAATTTCCAGGGGTGAGACATCCTTTGCCTCAAACAATGTTATTTCCATTTCAGGGCTGCTCAGATAATTAGAAAGTTTTTCTTTACATAGAACTGGTTTCTGTCCCTATGACTTCTATCCACTAATGCTGCATCTGACCTCAGAGTAAGCCCACTTCTAACTAGCTTTTTAGCTAATAGAAAAATAATAATGATATTAATACCAATCACTAATGCTTACTGAGTACTACTGTGTGCCATACTTCTTTCTAAACTGTGTAAATGTGTTAACACGTTATCTCTTCATGACACTCTCTTGATATGGGTGTTGATATTCTGATCTTCATTTATAAAATAAGAAGACTTAAATATAAAAGGAGTAAATATAAAATGCAAGTATAGGAGCCGATTTGAACCCAATAGTCTGGCTCCATTGTCTGTGTACTTAACAAAGAGTAGAGGAGAAAAAAGTTTTCCTTGACTCAGGGTCTCCTTCTGATATGAAAATTAAACTGTCAAAGACATATTAACAGGAAAAAAGCATATAAGTTTATTTAAAATAAATTTGACATGATACAGAGTCTTCATAGGAAATGAAGACCTGAAGAAATAGTTAAAATGGAATGCTTTTATACTAAGATTTATGAAGAATTGAAAGGTGTGGAAAGATATGGTAGGACAAAAGGGTATGACCAAAGGGTACTAAGTTGAGGGAAAGTTATTAAGGCCCCTCCCTTCAGATCCACTATGTGTCCCTTTGTCTTCAGAGATAAGGATGCTCCTATCCTCTGGATATAGGGAGGGCAACTCTCACATGAGGGCTTTATAGCCTACTTCAGGGTAAAATCTGAAAGTCCTTCCTGTGCACACCATTTCTTAGATTCCTTCAGTCTGACCTATTCAGTATGCCAAAGTGTCTTATTTTCGGGTAGCGTGTCCTTGAACTTTATCTGAAGCATACTATAATTGCAAACTATAACCCCCACTATGTCTTCTAATAATTTAAGTCTTCATTTTCTGTTTCTTGTGGCTTTAGTTTACAGATTATTAATTAAGTCAATCCACAATGTAGTTATTCAGTAAACATTTATTGACTGTTAACCATGGACCAGAAACCATGCCACCATGCATTGACTCCTCTAAATGGGCTCTGGAGCACTTGGGTGGCTCAGTTGTTAATCATCTGACTTTTGATTGCAGCTCAGGTCATGATCTCACAATTCATGGGACTGAACCCCACATTGGTTCACACTGATAGTGTGGAGCCTGCTTGGTATTATGCCTCTTTCAAATAAATAAATAAACACGAAAAGAAATTTAAATGGGCTCTAGTTGGTAATGCCTGTCAAAATTGAACATGGTTCTCCAAGGTCTGGGATTGAGATGGAGTGAAATATGTTAGCATGGTTCATGTGTGTGTATGTGTATCTTATATGATACTTGTGGCATTAATTAATTGGGCATTTCTTTTGATTTACAAAGAAAGGACATGCAGCCCAAGATATAAGCTCTTTTTTTAATTTTTGCTACCATATATACCCCATTTCATCTGTGTGTAGTTTGTATTTTTCAACCTAAAATGAGAGTTTTCTATTTAATCCTAAAAAATTTGTATATAATTAAGTTGGTGCATCATTCTGACCTTTTGAGTCTATTTGGTTCTATTTTTCAATTCATTTTCTTTTCTACAAAAAACATGCCATTTATGAATTTTGTATCCCAAAATCCTACTTTGTTTGAGTTATTAATTCTAATATCATAGAAGAATAGCACAAGGGCAGGCACCTCAAGCATGCCAAGGTGGCACCTGTCCATTAAATGTCATTCATACATTCATTTAGTATATAATTACTGTACATATAGCTCTGTTTTAAATGTTGTTTGGTGAGTCACCCAATCTCTAAAAATTCCACCTCTGAGGTAATTGGGCTATTAGGTAGACCACACTCATCTAGTTTTGTTTTGTTTTGTTTTTACAAAAATGAGCACATAAATCTTTACCAAATATGATAGTAAAATCCAAGGGTTATGTCTCAATCATATTCCTGATTCACTGATGAGGACAAAAAATACTTAACCTGCATGTACTCTAATGACTCCCAGGGTTTATCTGTTTTCTATAAATGCTTTGAACTCTAAGCCTAGAGAGCATTATAATTTTGGCAAATATTGATGTCTAGTTTAACAGAATACAGAAGATATTATAAGTTAGTTATCCATGGCAAAATATGGATTTTAGATGTGATTGTTTATTTTGTATAATATGTTGGTTGCATACTTCTGTGCTACAAATGAGCACAAAATTGGTGGCCTAAAAGAGCACATGTTTTTAATCTCAGTTTCTCTAGGTCAGCAGTCAAGATGTGGCTTAACCTGGTCTTCTGTTTAAGGTCTAATGAGGCTGGAATTAGAGTCATCTGGCTGTGTTTTCATCTGAAGTCTCAACTGAGGAAGAATCTGCTTCTAAGATGATTCAGTTTGTTTATAGAATTCATTTTCTTGTGGTTGGACAGAAGGCTTTGAGTTCTTGCTAATGTCAACTATAGACTGCCAATAGCTCCTACGTCCCAGAGGATACCCTCAGCCCCTGGAAAACACCCTGGGCCTATTTCCCCTAATTCCTAGACGCCATCTGCAGTTCCTTGGCATATGAGATTTCCCTACTTGGTTGCTTACTTCATCCATCAGAGTGAATCTAATAGTAAAGCAGAGTCTTACAAAGTGTCTTGGGATTATAGCAGTGACATTACATCACTTTTCAATGTTCCCTTGGTTGGAAGACCTGTTTATACATAAGAAAAGGAGATTGAATAAAGATGTGAACATGGGGAAGTGGAGCATCATGGAAGGCTATGTGTCTGCCTGTGACACATTTAAATGATTAAATTCATTGCTACTACTTAAATGTTAGGAAATCATATATTAAAAACAAAGTGTTTCCAGATTTTAAGAAGGCTGATACTAGGTATGCTTTAAATGGCCAGTATTGGTGTGGGATGAAAAATAGTTCCTTTGAACAGGTCAGTTCCTCTTTGGCTAACAGTCCCTCTTCTTACTGCATGTTGTTCATCATGCTTGCATTGTTGTTTTTCTCACAACTACACAACCTAAATTGTTTTTATTACTTGTCTGGCTCTGTGAATATTTGAGTTTTTATAACTCCTTATCTAAATATGTTATGTTACTTCATTCCTTTCCTCAGGGATTCATGCTGTCTTGGACTGCTCTCACCTCTTGTGGAATTCTGGCCATCATTTTGTGCCAGAGGTTGTAAGGAATCATAATAGTCTATCTTTGGCCACGGAAAAGCGATGTGCAAGCAACAATAGGTTTTGTGCTTATTAGTTGGTGTTCCTTGATCCCAGTGTCCAGGTTGCTGGTTGTCACTGCCAAATAAAACTCCTTTGGCTGAGGCCAAGTTCTGAAGCCACATCTTACTGTTATCAGATTGTTAACTTATAGTGAACCTCTTTAAATCTCTAACTTCCTTGAATGTGTTTCACATAGTATATAGATACCCACCTTAGTCAAAGGTAGCCCGAGGATATAGAGTCACTGTCAGAAAAATGTTAATTATCCTCTCTGGTTATCAACATCTGAATACTTTCAGGAGGCTGTAATATCCCAAATTGATCACTCAGTTGCCCCCCCCCCTAAAAAAAGGTAAATAATCCGAGGTAATCCATAGCTTCCAATTCAGAAAATGTACTGCCTTAGTGAAAGGTGGTTATTCATTTTTTTACTACATTTCATTTTATATATTGTCTCTATACCTACTCTCATATAGGTAACAGGAGGGTAGCATTTCTACAGATTATTTTATGGTTCTGGTACACTGCAAACATCAGCCCCATCATAGCAGCTATAGAAGAAATCAAATGCCTGCTTATTCTGGAATCTGGTTAACTTTCTCTCCATCAAAGTGGAGCTTACATTTTGGTTCGTTCATTGAAGCTAACTGAGATATTCTTGATTGCTTTAAAGCAGATGTTCATAGACTACAGACGTCTTTGCCCTTGGACAGTACTCAGATTTGTACCTTACAGCTTCAAGGAGGCATAATCTTAAAGACTAGCCCAGCTTTCCTTTGGTGATACCCATTCTGGTTCCATCATCTCTAATTTCCCTTTGAGCAGCTGGTAACTAAGCTATTCAATCAACAGCTATATGCATAACTACTGAGTGATTCTAGAGTCTTGTAGCTAATGTGACTAAAAGAGACTATTGTAGAAGCTCCCACACGGGGATGCACAGCCAGCCACCCACACAATAATACTAGGCACTGTGGCAAATACTGTACCATGCACTCTTCTAAGCACTTTACATACTTAGAAAGGTTATATAATTTGCCCAAAGTCATAAAGCTAAAGCATAACTGAACTGAGGTATGAACTCAGGCAGTTTGTTCCATCACAGTGTTATATAATCCTAAAATGCATAGTATATAAGATCTACTTTGGCTACATAATATTAATACAAACATTTATGTACCAGACACAGTACTATAAATAGTAATAATAGCTTCATATATAATATTCGATATAATTACCAGAACAACCATGTAAGATATATTATGATCATCTTATTTCAGAGATGAAGAAACCAACAGACAGAAAGTTGATGTAATTTGCTATGGGTCTCACAGCTAGAAGTGGGTTTATACCCAACATTTGCAGTGTTACCCAGTATACTAGAAATTATTACTTGTGTAGAAGAATTTATTTATTCACATGGTCCTGCTCTGTATTTAGTAAAACAAGAAAGGCAGAGAGAGAGAGAGAGAGAGAAAGCCAGAGTAGCATCATTTCAGAAAAATCCCTCTTTTGCAGCTGTACTCTGTACATAAAGGCTGGTCTATCTCTGTGCCCCTATACTGATGGTGTCACTATGCCTTGGTAGTAAATGGTGGCTGTTTAGCAACTGATCCATAGTCAAAGTAGATAATAAGCTTATGATTATTCTTAAAGTTCAGTAAAACAGTATACCTTCTGTACCTAACTAGTTTTATTCATGCCCCTTTTATAATTCACTTCGATATTTAGAAAAAAAAAAAAAAAAAGGACATGTTTACAATTGAAAGCAAGCTGGGTAATTCTTTCAAGAACGTTAAAGTGATCCCAAATGCTAATCTAGCCCACTTCTGGTAAGATGTCGGGCATGGGTGGGCCTGTGTCACTGGGATGGTTTGGAGCATGGAGTGGTTTCCTTTCTCTTTCCCTTCCAACCTTTTCCTAACTATCTTAACTTTACAGTTGATCTTGCCTAATAGCATGTCTGAAATCTCCCCTTCACTTCCTTTGTCAGTGAAGCTTTGTTGAGGAATGTAACATGCTAATGAATAAAAAAGGTGTGCTAATGACTACATGAAAAATAGATGAATTCTCATTCTCTTAGGTATGAGATATCTTCAAGATATCTTCACCAGGCATTTGCTGAACACCCACTTGGCTGAATTCCTTTTTGTTGACTAACATAGACCTGCCTGTGAAGCTTTTATTTTAGGAGAGGAATTAAAATCCAGATTGGAGTACGTGAGGTATTGAAATGTCTCTAAAGGGCAACAGTGAGGGGACAAACCCCAGAGCAGTTTGACTCACAAAATATCTATTAGAATGGCCCATGTTTATATATATATGTTTTTTTACAAATAGTTTATTGTCAAATTAGTTTCCACACAACACCCATTGCTCATCCCCACAAGTGCCCTCCTCCATGCCCATTCCC